>NW_026728281.1:90000-130000 GCF_030684315.1 Stegostoma tigrinum
ACAAAGTGTTCAAAATTCGACAAAGTGTTCAAAATTCGACAAAGTGTTCAAAATTCGACAAAGTGTTCAAAATCCGACCTCCGAGAGCTCTTTGGCATGCACACGAGTTCCAAATTGCCGCCCACCGTCTTTGGAACCGTTCCTCGGGCCTGTCTCAAAGTGGTCCCGAGCCGCCATTTTGTTCTAAAAAACGTGTTCCCGAAAATCTCCGGGTACCCCGCCAACCCCCCCGGCCGAAAATGACGAGTTGCACTTTGGGGGCGAATTTGAAATTTCAGTCCGACGATGAGGCACCGAAAGCCCGCAAACGGTACTCGGATCGTCCCCCTTGCCGACTTCCGTGATTTTTCAAAGTTAAAGTTTTCGGGCTGCGGACACTTTATTGCAACGGGGCAAGGCGCCGGGGCGAATTCCCACCCCTCCAGCGGGGCCCTGGAACTCCAACCCGGCGTGGATTTTCGGATTTTTCCCCTTCCCCACCGACTTTCCTCCGCTGACACTTAGAATTTTTTTTGACACTTAGAATTTTTTTTGACACTTAGAATTTTTTTGACACTTAGAATTTTTTTTGACACTTAGAATTTTTTTTGACACTTAGAATTTTTTTTGACACTTAGAATTTTTTTGACACTTAGAATTTTTTTGACACTTAGAATTTTTTTGACACTTAGAATTTTTTTTGACACTTAGAATTTTTTTGACACTTAGAATTTTTTTTGACACTTAGAATTTTTTTGACACTTAGAATTTTTTTTGACACTTAGAATTTTTTTTGACACTTAGAATTTTTTTTGACACTTAGAATTTTTTTGACACTTAGAATTTTTTTTGACACTTAGAATTTTTTTCTAAGTTTTTCCTTCTGGTTACTGACTTCCCTCGTCGGGCACGGGGATTTTCGACTTCCTCCTCCCGACCGAGGGGCCTCATTTTCGGGCATTTTCCTCAGATTTCCAAGCATTTTTAGACACTTTTCCCGACTTTTCCTGCTTACTGATTTCACACTTTTGGCCATTTTTATGCATTTTCCCGACTTTTCCTGCTTACTGATTTCACACTTTTGGCCATTTTTATGCATTTTCCCGACTTTTCCTGCTTACTGATTTCACACTTTTGGCCATTTTTAAGCATTTTCCTGGTTACTGATTTCACGCTTTTGGACATTTTCGGAGGTTCTGACGGCTTTTTCGCCTTACTGCTTCGGACATTTCGGGCACTTGGCTGACTTTTCCCGCTTACTCCTTCCGGGCTTTTACTCATTTTCGGAGGTTCTGACGGCTTTTTCGCCTTACTGCTTCGGACATTTCGGGCACTTGGCTGACTTTTCCCGCTTACTCCTTCCGGGCTTTTACTCATTTTCGGAGGTTCTGACGGCTTTTTCGCCTTACTGCTTCGGACATTTCGGGCACTTGGCTGACTTTTCCCGCTTACTCCTTCCGGGCTTTTACTCATTTTCGGAGGTTCTGACGGCTTTTTCGCCTTACTGCTTCGGACATTTCGGGCACTTGGCTGACTTTTCCCGCTTACTCCTTCCGGGCTTTTACTCATTTTCGGAGGTTCTGACGGCTTTTTCGCCTTACTGCTTCGGACATTTCGGGCACTTGGCTGACTTTTCCCGCTTACTCCTTCCGGGCTTTTACTCATTTTCGGAGGTTCCGACGGCTTTTTCGCCTTACTGCTTCGGACATTTCGGGCACTTTGCTGACTTCTCCACCTTACTCCTTCCGGGCTTTTACTCATTTTCGGAGGTTCCGACGGCTTTTTCGCCTTACTGCTTCGGGCACTTTGCTGACCTTTTCCCGCTTACCCCTTTCAAGGTTTTGGACGTCTCCGGTCGGGTCCGCGCCCCTCGCCCGGGCCGGAACGCCTCCCCGCCGGCCGAGTTCCTCGGGGTCGCCCCCTCGCCCGGGAAAAACCGCTCCCCGCCGTCCCACAGCACTCCGACTCGGCCAGGCAGCCTCACGGGCACAGCGACTCCTGCCCACCTCGGGAACCGACGCCCCGCTCGGGCTCAGGCTCCGAAAAACCACCACAGCGGGGCAGCTACCCTCAATGCAGCCGAAATTCAAATTCCTCCCCTTCGAGAGGCGCGCCTCACCCGGCCACGGCCTCGGAACTGCTCCCCTTCCTCGGGATCGGCCCCTCGCCCGGGAAAACCCGCTCCCCGCCGTCCCACAGCACTCCGACTCGGCCAGGCAGCCTCACGGGCACAGCGACTCCTGCCCACCTCGGGAACCGACGCCCCGCTCGGGCTCAGGCTCCAAAAACCCACAACAGCGGGCAGCTACCCTCAATGCAGCCGAAATTCAAATCCCTCCCCTTCGAGAGGCGCGCCTCACCCGGCCACGGCCTCCAAATCGCTCCCCTTAGGCGAAAATTAAGCCCCCGTGGCCGATAATACCCCTCCTTGATCGTGCACAAGGGCAGCTCCAAGTTGAACGGGCTCAGGCTCCAAAAACCCACAACAGCGGGCAGCTACCCTCAATGCAGCCGAAATTCAAATCCCTCCCCTTCGAGAGGCGCGCCTCACCCGGCCACGGCCTCCAAATCGCTCCCCTTAGGCGAAAATTAAGCCCCCGTGGCCGATAATACCCCTCCTTGATCGTGCACAAGGGCAGCTCCAAGTTGAACGGGCTCAGGCTCCAAAAACCCACAACAGCGGGCAGCTACCCTCAATGCAGCCGAAATTCAAATCCCTCCCCTTCGAAAGGCGCGCCTCACCCGGCCACGGCCTCCAAATCGCTCCCCTTAGGCGAAAATTAAGCCCCCGTGGCCGATAATACCCCTCCTTGATCGTGCACAAGGGCAGCTCCAAGTTGAACGGGCTCAGGCTCCAAAAACCCACAACAGCGGGCAGCTACCCTCAATGCAGCCGAAATTCAAATCCCTCCCCTTCGAAAGGCGCGCCTCACCCGGCCACGGCCTCCAAATCGCTCCCCTTAGGCGAAAATTAAGCCCCCGTGGCGGATAATACCCCTCCTTGATCGTGCACAAGGGCAGCTCCAAGTTGAACGGAGAAGTCAGTAACCAACCAAAAATAAGCTTGGTTACTGATTTCTCCCGTTGGTTACTGACTTCTCCCTTTGGTTACTGATTTCTCCCGTTGGTTACTCATTTCTCTTGTTGGTTACTGATTTCTCCCGTTGGTTACTGACTTCTCCCTTTGGTTACTGATTTCTCCCGTTGGTTACTGACTTCTCCCGTTGGTTACTCATTTCTCCCGTTGGTTACTCATTTCTCCCGTTGGTTACTCATTTCTCCTGTTGGTTACTGATTTCTTGGTTACTCATTTCTCTTCTTGGTTACTCATTTCTCCTGTTGGTTACTGATTTCTTGGTTACTCATTTCTCTTCTTGGTTACTCATTTCCCTTTCTGACACTTAGAATTTTTTTTGACACTTAGAATTCTTTTTGACACTTAGAATTTTTTTTGACACTTAGAATTTTTTTTGACACTTAGAATTTTTTTTGACACTTAGAATTTTTTTGACACTTAGAATTTTTTTTGACACTTAGAATTTTTTTTGACACTTAGAATTTTTTTTGACACTTAGAATTTTTTTTGACACTTAGAATTTTTTTGACACTTAGAATTTTTTTTGACACTTAGAATTTTTTTTGACACTTAGAATTTTTTTTGACACTTAGAATTTTTTTTGACACTTAGAATTTTTTTTGACACTTAGAATTTTTTTTGACACTTAGAATTCTTTTTGACACTTAGAATTTTTTTTGACACTTAGAATTTTTTTGACACTTAGAATTTTTTTGACACTTAGAATTCTTTTTGACACTTAGAATTTTTTTTGACACTTAGAATTTTTTTTGACACTTAGAATTTTTTTTGACACTTAGAATTTTTTTCTAAGTTTTTCCTTCTGGTTACTGACTTCCCTCGTCGGGCACGGGGATTTTCGACTTCCTCCTCCCGACCGAGGGGCCTCATTTTCGGGCATTTTCCTCAGATTTCCAAGCATTTTTAGACACTTTTCCCGACTTTTCCTGCTTACTGATTTCACACTTTTGGCCATTTTTATGCATTTTCCTGGTTACTGATTTCACGCTTTTGGACATTTTCGGAGGTTCCGACGGCTTTTTCGCCTTACTGCTTCGGGCACTTTGCTGACCTTTTCCCGCTTACCCCTTTCAAGGTTTTGGACGTCTCCGGTCGGGTCCGCGCCCCTCGCCCGGGCCGGAACGCCTCCCCGCCGGCCGAGTTCCTCGGGGTCGCCCCCTCGCCCGGGAAAAACCGCTCCCCGCCGTCCCACAGCACTCCGACTCGGCCAGGCAGCCTCACGGGCACAGCGACTCCTGCCCACCTCGGGAACCGACGCCCCGCTCGGGCTCAGGCTCCGAAAAACCACCACAGCGGGGCAGCTACCCTCAATGCAGCCGAAATTCAAACTCCTCCCCTCCGAAAGGCGCGCCTCACCCGGCCACGGCCTCGGAACTGCTCCCCTTCCTCGGGATCGGCCCCTCGCCCGGGAAAACCCGCTCCCCGCCGTCCCACAGCACTCCGACTCGGCCAGGCAGCCTCACGGGCACAGCGACTCCTGCCCACCTCGGGAACCGACGCCCCGCTCGGGCTCAGGCTCCGAAAACCCACAACAGCGGGCAGCTACCCTCAATGCAGCCGAAATTCAAATTCCTCCCCTCCGAAAGGCGCGCCTCACCCGGCCACGGCCTCCAAATCGCTCCCCTTCCTCGGGATCGCCCCCTCGCCCGGGAAAACCCGCTCCCCGCCGTCCCACAGCACTCCGACTCGGCCAGGCAGCCTCACGGGCACAGCGACTCCTGCCCACCTCGGGAACCGACGCCCCGCTCGGGCTCAGGCTCCGAAAAACCACCACAGCGGGGCAGCTACCCTCAATGCAGCCGAAATTCAAATTCCTCCCCTTCGAGAGGCGCGCCTCACCCGGCCACGGCCTCCAAATCGCTCCCCTTAGGCGAAAATTAAGCCCCCGTGGCGGATAATACCCCTCCTTGATCGTGCACAAGGGCAGCTCCAAGTTGAACGGAGAAGTCAGTAACCAACCAAAAATAAGCTTGGTTACTGATTTCTCCCGTTGGTTACTGACTTCTCCCTTTGGTTACTGATTTCTCCCGTTGGTTACTCATTTCTCTTGTTGGTTACTGATTTCTCCCGTTGGTTACTGACTTCTCCCTTTGGTTACTGATTTCTCCCGTTGGTTACTGACTTCTCCCGTTGGTTACTCATTTCTCCCGTTGGTTACTCATTTCTCCCGTTGGTTACTCATTTCTCCTGTTGGTTACTGATTTCTTGGTTACTCATTTCTCTTCTTGGTTACTCATTTCTCCTGTTGGTTACTGATTTCTTGGTTACTCATTTCTCTTCTTGGTTACTCATTTCCCTTTCTGACACTTAGAATTTTTTTTGACACTTAGAATTCTTTTTGACACTTAGAATTTTTTTTGACACTTAGAATTTTTTTTGACACTTAGAATTTTTTTTGACACTTAGAATTTTTTTGACACTTAGAATTTTTTTTGACACTTAGAATTTTTTTTGACACTTAGAATTTTTTTTGACACTTAGAATTTTTTTTGACACTTAGAATTTTTTTGACACTTAGAATTTTTTTTGACACTTAGAATTTTTTTTGACACTTAGAATTTTTTTTGACACTTAGAATTTTTTTTGACACTTAGAATTTTTTTTGACACTTAGAATTTTTTTTGACACTTAGAATTCTTTTTGACACTTAGAATTTTTTTTGACACTTAGAATTTTTTTGACACTTAGAATTTTTTTGACACTTAGAATTCTTTTTGACACTTAGAATTTTTTTTGACACTTAGAATTTTTTTTGACACTTAGAATTCTTTTTGACACTTAGAATTTTTTTTGACACTTAGAATTTTTTTGACACTTAGAATTTTTTTGACACTTAGAATTCTTTTTGACACTTAGAATTTTTTTTGACACTTAGAATTTTTTTTGACACTTAGAATTTTTTTTGACACTTAGAATTTTTTTCTAAGTTTTTCCTTCTGGTTACTGACTTCCCTCGTCGGGCACGGGGATTTTCGACTTCCTCCTCCCGACCGAGGGGCCTCATTTTCGGGCATTTTCCTCAGATTTCCAAGCATTTTTAGACACTTTTCCCGACTTTTCCTGCTTACTGATTTCACACTTTTGGCCATTTTTATGCATTTTCCTGGTTACTGATTTCACGCTTTTGGACATTTTCGGAGGTTCCGACGGCTTTTTCGCCTTACTGCTTCGGGCACTTTGCTGACCTTTTCCCGCTTACCCCTTTCAAGGTTTTGGACGTCTCCGGTCGGGTCCGCGCCCCTCGCCCGGGCCGGAACGCCTCCCCGCCGGCCGAGTTCCTCGGGGTCGCCCCCTCGCCCGGGAAAAACCGCTCCCCGCCGTCCCACAGCACTCCGACTCGGCCAGGCAGCCTCACGGGCACAGCGACTCCTGCCCACCTCGGGAACCGACGCCCCGCTCGGGCTCAGGCTCCGAAAAACCACCACAGCGGGGCAGCTACCCTCAATGCAGCCGAAATTCAAACTCCTCCCCTCCGAAAGGCGCGCCTCACCCGGCCACGGCCTCGGAACTGCTCCCCTTCCTCGGGATCGGCCCCTCGCCCGGGAAAACCCGCTCCCCGCCGTCCCACAGCACTCCGACTCGGCCAGGCAGCCTCACGGGCACAGCGACTCCTGCCCACCTCGGGAACCGACGCCCCGCTCGGGCTCAGGCTCCAAAAACCCACAACAGCGGGCAGCTACCCTCAATGCAGCCGAAATTCAAATTCCTCCCCTCCGAAAGGCGCGCCTCACCCGGCCACGGCCTCCAAATCGCTCCCCTTCCTCGGGATCGCCCCCTCGCCCGGGAAAACCCGCTCCCCGCCGTCCCACAGCACTCCGACTCGGCCAGGCAGCCTCACGGGCACAGCGACTCCTGCCCACCTCGGGAACCGACGCCCCGCTCGGGCTCAGGCTCCGAAAAACCACCACAGCGGGGCAGCTACCCTCAATGCAGCCGAAATTCAAATTCCTCCCCTTCGAGAGGCGCGCCTCACCCGGCCACGGCCTCGGAACTGCTCCCCTTCCTCGGGATCGGCCCCTCGCCCGGGAAAACCCGCTCCCCGCCGTCCCACAGCACTCCGACTCGGCCAGGCAGCCTCACGGGCACAGCGACTCCTGCCCACCTCGGGAACCGACGCCCCGCTCGGGCTCAGGCTCCAAAAACCCACAACAGCGGGCAGCTACCCTCAATGCAGCCGAAATTCAAATCCCTCCCCTTCGAAAGGCGCGCCTCACCCGGCCACGGCCTCCAAATCGCTCCCCTTAGGCGAAAATTAAGCCCCCGTGGCCGATAATACCCCTCCTTGATCGTGCACAAGGGCAGCTCCAAGTTGAACGGGCTCAGGCTCCAAAAACCCACAACAGCGGGCAGCTACCCTCAATGCAGCCGAAATTCAAATCCCTCCCCTTCGAAAGGCGCGCCTCACCCGGCCACGGCCTCCAAATCGCTCCCCTTAGGCGAAAATTAAGCCCCCGTGGCCGATAATACCCCTCCTTGATCGTGCACAAGGGCAGCTCCAAGTTGAACGGGCTCAGGCTCCAAAAACCCACAACAGCGGGCAGCTACCCTCAATGCAGCCGAAATTCAAATCCCTCCCCTTCGAAAGGCGCGCCTCACCCGGCCACGGCCTCCAAATCGCTCCCCTTAGGCGAAAATTAAGCCCCCGTGGCGGATAATACCCCTCCTTGATCGTGCACAAGGGCAGCTCCAAGTTGAACGGAGAAGTCAGTAACCAACCAAAAATAAGCTTGGTTACTGATTTCTCCCGTTGGTTACTGACTTCTCCCTTTGGTTACTGATTTCTCCCGTTGGTTACTCATTTCTCTTGTTGGTTACTGATTTCTCCCGTTGGTTACTGACTTCTCCCTTTGGTTACTGATTTCTCCCGTTGGTTACTGACTTCTCCCGTTGGTTACTCATTTCTCCCGTTGGTTACTCATTTCTCCCGTTGGTTACTCATTTCTCCTGTTGGTTACTGATTTCTTGGTTACTCATTTCTCTTCTTGGTTACTCATTTCTCCTGTTGGTTACTGATTTCTTGGTTACTCATTTCTCTTCTTGGTTACTCATTTCCCTTTCTGACACTTAGAATTTTTTTTGACACTTAGAATTCTTTTTGACACTTAGAATTTTTTTTGACACTTAGAATTCTTTTTGACACTTAGAATTTTTTTTGACACTTAGAATTTTTTTGACACTTAGAATTTTTTTTGACACTTAGAATTTTTTTTGACACTTAGAATTTTTTTTGACACTTAGAATTTTTTTTGACACTTAGAATTTTTTTGACACTTAGAATTTTTTTTGACACTTAGAATTTTTTTTGACACTTAGAATTTTTTTTGACACTTAGAATTTTTTTTGACACTTAGAATTTTTTTTGACACTTAGAATTTTTTTTGACACTTAGAATTCTTTTTGACACTTAGAATTTTTTTTGACACTTAGAATTTTTTTGACACTTAGAATTTTTTTGACACTTAGAATTCTTTTTGACACTTAGAATTTTTTTTGACACTTAGAATTTTTTTTGACACTTAGAATTTTTTTTGACACTTAGAATTTTTTTCTAAGTTTTTCCTTCTGGTTACTGACTTCCCTCGTCGGGCACGGGGATTTTCGACTTCCTCCTCCCGACCGAGGGGCCTCATTTTCGGGCATTTTCCTCAGATTTCCAAGCATTTTTAGACACTTTTCCCGACTTTTCCTGCTTACTGATTTCACACTTTTGGCCATTTTTATGCATTTTCCTGGTTACTGATTTCACGCTTTTGGACATTTTCGGAGGTTCCGACGGCTTTTTCGCCTTACTGCTTCGGGCACTTTGCTGACCTTTTCCCGCTTACCCCTTTCAAGGTTTTGGACGTCTCCGGTCGGGTCCGCGCCCCTCGCCCGGGCCGGAACGCCTCCCCGCCGGCCGAGTTCCTCGGGGTCGCCCCCTCGCCCGGGAAAAACCGCTCCCCGCCGTCCCACAGCACTCCGACTCGGCCAGGCAGCCTCACGGGCACAGCGACTCCTGCCCACCTCGGGAACCGACGCCCCGCTCGGGCTCAGGCTCCGAAAAACCACCACAGCGGGGCAGCTACCCTCAATGCAGCCGAAATTCAAACTCCTCCCCTCCGAAAGGCGCGCCTCACCCGGCCACGGCCTCGGAACTGCTCCCCTTCCTCGGGATCGGCCCCTCGCCCGGGAAAACCCGCTCCCCGCCGTCCCACAGCACTCCGACTCGGCCAGGCAGCCTCACGGGCACAGCGACTCCTGCCCACCTCGGGAACCGACGCCCCGCTCGGGCTCAGGCTCCAAAAACCCACAACAGCGGGCAGCTACCCTCAATGCAGCCGAAATTCAAATCCCTCCCCTTCGAAAGGCGCGCCTCACCCGGCCACGGCCTCCAAATCGCTCCCCTTAGGCGAAAATTAAGCCCCCGTGGCGGATAATACCCCTCCTTGATCGTGCACAAGGGCAGCTCCAAGTTGAACGGAGAAGTCAGTAACCAACCAAAAATAAGCTTGGTTACTGATTTCTCCCGTTGGTTACTGACTTCTCCCTTTGGTTACTGATTTCTCCCGTTGGTTACTCATTTCTCTTGTTGGTTACTGATTTCTCCCGTTGGTTACTGACTTCTCCCTTTGGTTACTGATTTCTCCCGTTGGTTACTGACTTCTCCCGTTGGTTACTCATTTCTCCCGTTGGTTACTCATTTCTCCCGTTGGTTACTCATTTCTCCTGTTGGTTACTGATTTCTTGGTTACTCATTTCTCTTCTTGGTTACTCATTTCTCCTGTTGGTTACTGATTTCTTGGTTACTCATTTCTCTTCTTGGTTACTCATTTCCCTTTCTGACACTTAGAATTTTTTTTGACACTTAGAATTCTTTTTGACACTTAGAATTTTTTTTGACACTTAGAATTTTTTTTGACACTTAGAATTTTTTTTGACACTTAGAATTTTTTTTGACACTTAGAATTTTTTTGACACTTAGAATTTTTTTTGACACTTAGAATTTTTTTTGACACTTAGAATTTTTTTTGACACTTAGAATTTTTTTTGACACTTCGAATTTTTTTGACACTTAGAATTCTTTTTGACACTTAGAATTTTTTTTGACACTTAGAATTTTTTTTGACACTTAGAATTTTTTTTGACACTTAGAATTTTTTTCTAAGTTTTTCCTTCTGGTTACTGACTTCCCTCGTCGGGCACGGGGATTTTCGACTTCCTCCTCCCGACCGAGGGGCCTCATTTTCGGGCATTTTCCTCAGATTTCCAAGCATTTTTAGACACTTTTCCCGACTTTTCCTGCTTACTGATTTGACACTTTTGGCCATTTTTATGCATTTTCCTGGTTACTGATTTCACGCTTTTGGACATTTTCGGAGGTTCCGACGGCTTTTTCGCCTTACTGCTTCGGGCACTTTGCTGACCTTTTCCCGCTTACCCCTTTCAAGGTTTTGGACGTCTCCGGTCGGGTCCGCGCCCCTCGCCCGGGCCGGAACGCCTCCCCGCCGGCCGAGTTCCTCGGGGTCGCCCCCTCGCCAGGGAAAACCCGCTCCCCGCCGTCCCACAGCACTCCGACTCGGCCAGGCAGCCTCACGGGCACAGCGACTCCTGCCCACCTCGGGAACCGACGCCCCGCTCGGGCTCAGGCTCCGAAAAACCACCACAGCGGGGCAGCTACCCTCAATGCAGCCGAAATTCAAATTCCTCCCCTTCGAGAGGCGCGCCTCACCCGGCCACGGCCTCGGAACCGCTCCCCTTCCTCGGGATCGGCCCCTCGCCCGGGAAAACCCGCTCCCCGCCGTCCCACAGCACTCCGACTCGGCCAGGCAGCCTCACGGGCACAGCGACTCCTGCCCACCTCGGGAACCGACGCCCCGCTCGGGCTCAGGCTCCGAAAAACCACCACAGCGGGGCAGCTACCCTCAATGCAGCCGAAATTCAAATTCCTCCCCTTCGAGAGGCGCGCCTCACCCGGCCACGGCCTCCAAATCGCTCCCCTTAGGCGAAAATTAAGCCCCCGTGGCCGATAATACCCCTCCTTGATCGTGCACAAGGGCAGCTCCAAGTTGAACGGGCTCAGGCTCCAAAAACCCACAACAGCGGGCAGCTACCCTCAATGCAGCCGAAATTCAAATCCCTCCCCTTCGAGAGGCGCGCCTCACCCGGCCACGGCCTCCAAATCGCTCCCCTTAGGCGAAAATTAAGCCCCCGTGGCCGATAATACCCCTCCTTGATCGTGCACAAGGGCAGCTCCAAGTTGAACGGGCTCAGGCTCCAAAAACCCACAACAGCGGGCAGCTACCCTCAATGCAGCCGAAATTCAAATCCCTCCCCTTCGAAAGGCGCGCCTCACCCGGCCACGGCCTCCAAATCGCTCCCCTTAGGCGAAAATTAAGCCCCCGTGGCCGATAATACCCCTCCTTGATCGTGCACAAGGGCAGCTCCAAGTTGAACGGAGAAGTCAGTAACCAACCAAAAATAAGCTTGGTTACTGATTTCTCCCGTTGGTTACTGACTTCTCCCTTTGGTTACTGATTTCTCCCGTTGGTTACTCATTTCTCTTGTTGGTTACTGATTTCTCCCGTTGGTTACTGACTTCTCCCTTTGGTTACTGATTTCTCCCGTTGGTTACTGACTTCTCCCGTTGGTTACTCATTTCTCCCGTTGGTTACTCATTTCTCCCGTTGGTTACTCATTTCTCCTGTTGGTTACTGATTTCTTGGTTACTCATTTCTCTTCTTGGTTACTCATTTCTCCTGTTGGTTACTGATTTCTTGGTTACTCATTTCTCTTCTTGGTTACTCATTTCCCTTTCTGACACTTAGAATTTTTTTTGACACTTAGAATTCTTTTTGACACTTAGAATTTTTTTTGACACTTAGAATTCTTTTTGACACTTAGAATTTTTTTTGACACTTAGAATTTTTTTTGACCCTTAGAATTCTTTTTGACACTTAGAATTTTTTTTGACACTTAGAATTTTTTTTGACACTTAGAATTTTTTTTGACACTTAGAATTTTTTTTGACACTTAGAATTTTTTTTGACACTTAGAATTTTTTTTGACACTTAGAATTTTTTTTGACACTTAGAATTTTTTTTGACACTTAGAATTTTTTTGACACTTAGAATTTTTTTTGACACTTAGAATTTTTTTTGACACTTAGAATTCTTTTTGACACTTAGAATTTTTTTTGACACTTAGAATTTTTTTGACACTTAGAATTTTTTTGACACTTAGAATTTTTTTTGACACTTAGAATTTTTTTTGACACTTAGAATTTTTTTTGACACTTAGAATTTTTTTCTAAGTTTTTCCTTCTGGTTACTGACTTCCCTCGTCGGGCACGGGGATTTTCGACTTCCTCCTCCCGACCGAGGGGCCTCATTTTCGGGCATTTTCCTCAGATTTCCAAGCATTTTTAGACACTTTTCCCGACTTTTCCTGCTTACTGATTTCACACTTTTGGCCATTTTTATGCATTTTCCTGGTTACTGATTTCACGCTTTTGGACATTTTCGGAGGTTCCGACGGCTTTTTCGCCTTACTGCTTCGGGCACTTTGCTGACCTTTTCCCGCTTACCCCTTTCAAGGTTTTGGACGTCTCCGGTCGGGTCCGCGCCCCTCGCCCGGGCCGGAACGCCTCCCCGCCGGCCGAGTTCCTCGGGGTCGCCCCCTCGCCCGGGAAAAACCGCTCCCCGCCGTCCCACAGCACTCCGACTCGGCCAGGCAGCCTCACGGGCACAGCGACTCCTGCCCACCTCGGGAACCGACGCCCCGCTCGGGCTCAGGCTCCGAAAAACCACCACAGCGGGGCAGCTACCCTCAATGCAGCCGAAATTCAAACTCCTCCCCTCCGAAAGGCGCGCCTCACCCGGCCACGGCCTCGGAACTGCTCCCCTTCCTCGGGATCGGCCCCTCGCCCGGGAAAACCCGCTCCCCGCCGTCCCACAGCACTCCGACTCGGCCAGGCAGCCTCACGGGCACAGCGACTCCTGCCCACCTCGGGAACCGACGCCCCGCTCGGGCTCAGGCTCCGAAAACCCACAACAGCGGGCAGCTACCCTCAATGCAGCCGAAATTCAAATTCCTCCCCTCCGAAAGGCGCGCCTCACCCGGCCACGGCCTCCAAATCGCTCCCCTTCCTCGGGATCGCCCCCTCGCCCGGGAAAACCCGCTCCCCGCCGTCCCACAGCACTCCGACTCGGCCAGGCAGCCTCACGGGCACAGCGACTCCTGCCCACCTCGGGAACCGACGCCCCGCTCGGGCTCAGGCTCCGAAAAACCACCACAGCGGGGCAGCTACCCTCAATGCAGCCGAAATTCAAATCCCTCCCCTTCGAGAGGCGCGCCTCACCCGGCCACGGCCTCCAAATCGCTCCCCTTAGGCGAAAATTAAGCCCCCGTGGCCGATAATACCCCTCCTTGATCGTGCACAAGGGCAGCTCCAAGTTGAACGGGCTCAGTCTCCAAAAACCCACAACAGCGGGCAGCTACCCTCAATGCAGCCGAAATTCAAATCCCTCCCCTTCGAGAGGCGCGCCTCACCCGGCCACGGCCTCCAAATCGCTCCCCTTAGGCGAAAATTAAGCCCCCGTGGCCGATAATACCCCTCCTTGATCGTGCACAAGGGCAGCTCCAAGTTGAACGGGCTCAGGCTCCAAAAACCCACAACAGCGGGCAGCTACCCTCAATGCAGCCGAAATTCAAATCCCTCCCCTTCGAAAGGCGCGCCTCACCCGGCCACGGCCTCCAAATCGCTCCCCTTAGGCGAAAATTAAGCCCCCGTGGCCGATAATACCCCTCCTTGATCGTGCACAAGGGCAGCTCCAAGTTGAACGGGCTCAGGCTCCAAAAACCCACAACAGCGGGCAGCTACCCTCAATGCAGCCGAAATTCAAATCCCTCCCCTTCGAAAGGCGCGCCTCACCCGGCCACGGCCTCCAAATCGCTCCCCTTAGGCGAAAATTAAGCCCCCGTGGCCGATAATACCCCTCCTTGATCGTGCACAAGGGCAGCTCCAAGTTGAACGGGCTCAGGCTCCAAAAACCCACAACAGCGGGCAGCTACCCTCAATGCAGCCGAAATTCAAATCCCTCCCCTTCGAAAGGCGCGCCTCACCCGGCCACGGCCTCCAAATCGCTCCCCTTAGGCGAAAATTAAGCCCCCGTGGCCGATAATACCCCTCCTTGATCGTGCACAAGGGCAGCTCCAAGTTGAACGGGCTCAGGCTCCAAAAACCCACAACAGCGGGCAGCTACCCTCAATGCAGCCGAAATTCAAATTCCTCCCCTTCGAAAGGCGCGCCTCACCCGGCCACGGCCTCCAAATCGCTCCCCTTAGGCGAAAATTAAGCCCCCGTGGCGGATAATACCCCTCCTTGATCGTGCACAAGGGCAGCTCCAAGTTGAATGGACACAGCGACTCCTGCCCACCTCGGGAACCGACGGCCCGCTCGGGCTCAGGCTCCAAAAACCCACAACAGCGGGCAGCTACCCTCAATGCAGCCGAAATTGAAATTCCTCCCCTTCGAAAGGCGCGCCTCACCCGGCCACGGCCTCCAAATCGCTCCCCTTAGGCGAAAATTAAGCCCCCGTGGCCGATAATACCCCTCCTTGATCGTGCACAAGGGCAGCTCCAAGTTGAACGGAGAAGTCAGTAACCAACCAAAAATAAGCTTGGTTACTGATTTCTCCCGTTGGTTACTGACTTCTCCCTTTGGTTACTGATTTCTCCCGTTGGTTACTCATTTCTCTTGTTGGTTACTGACTTCTCCCGTTGGTTACTGATTTCTCCCGTTGGTTACTGACTTCTCCCTTTGGTTACTGATTTCTCCCGTTGGTTACTGACTTCTCCCTTTGGTTACTGATTTCTCCCGTTGGTTACTGACTTCTCCCGTTGGTTACTCATTTCTCCCGTTGGTTACTCATTTCTCCTGTTGGTGACTGATTTCTTGGTTACTCATTTCTCCCGTTGGTTACTCATTTCTCCTGTTGGTTACTGATTTCTTGGTTACTCATTTCTCTTCTTGGTTACTCATTTCTCCTGTTGGTTACTCATTTCTCCTGTTGGTTACTGATTTCTTGGTTACTCATTTCTCTTCTTGGTTACTCATTTCTCCCGTTGGTTACTGACTTCTTGGTTACTCATTTCTCTTCTTGGTTACTGATTTCTTGGTTACTCATTTCTCCCGTTGGTTACTCATTTCGCCTGTTGGTTACTGATTTCTTGGTTACTCATTTCTCTTCTTGGTTACTCATTTCTCCTGTTGGTTACTGATTTCTTGGTTACTCATTTCTCTTCTTGGTTACTCATTTCTCCTGTTGGTTACTCATTTCTCCTGTTGGTTACTGATTTCTTGGTTACTCATTTCTCCTGTTGGTTACTCATTTCTCCCGTTGGTTACTGACTTCTTGGTTACTCATTTCTCTTCTTGGTTACTGATTTCTTGGTTACTCATTTCTCTTCTTGGTTACTCATTTCTCCCGTTGGTTACTGACTTCTTGGTTACTCATTTATGTTCTTGGTTACTGATTTCTTGGTTACTCATTTCTCTTCTTGGTTACTCATTTCTCCCGTTGGTTACTGGCTTGTTGGTTACTCATTTCGCTTCTTGGTTATTGATTTCTTGGTTACTCATTTCTCTTCTTGCTTACTGATTTCCTGGTTACTCATTTCTCCCCTTGGTTACTGACTTCTTGGTTACTCATTTCTCTTCTTGGTTACTCATTTCTCCTGTTGGTTACTGATTTCTTGGTTACTCATTTCTCTTCTTGGTTACTCATTTCTCCCGTTGGTTACTGACTTCTCCCGTTGGTTACTCATTTCTCCCGTTGGTTACTCATTTCTCCCGTTGGTTACTCATTTCTCCTGTTGGTTACTCATTTCTCTTCTTGCTTACTGATTTCTTGGTTACTCATTTCTCCCGTTGGTTACTGACTTCTTGTTTACTCATTTCTCTTCTTGGTTATTGATTTCTTGGTTACTCATTTCCCTTCTTGGTTACTGATTTCTTGGTTACTCATTTCTCCTGTTGGTTACTGATTTCTTGGTTACTCATTTCTCTTCTTGGTCGCTCATTTCTTGGATCCTCATTTCTATTCTTGGTTACTCATTTCTCCCATTGGTTACTGATTTCTTGGTAACTCATTTCACTTCTTGGCTACTCATTGCTCCCCTCACTGCAGCCGAAATTCAAATTCCTCCCCTTCGATAGGCGCGCCTCACCCGGCCACGGCCTCCAAATTGCTCCCCTTCCTCGGGATCGCCCCCTCGCCCGGTTAAATACCACCGCCCGCCGTCCCACAGCACTCCGACTCGGCCAGGCAGCCTCACGGGCACAGCGACTCCTGCCCACCTCGAGAACCGACGCCCCGGTCGTGCTCAGGCTCCAAAAACCCACAACAGCGGGCAGCTACCCTCAATGCAGCCGAAATTGAAATTCCTCCCCTTCGAAAGGCGCGCCTCACCCGGCCACGGCCTCCAAATCGCTCCCCTTAGGCGAAAATTAAGCCCCCGTGGCGGATAATACCCCTCCTTGATCGTGCACAAGGGCAGCTCCAAGTTGAACGGGCTCAGGCTCCGAAAACCCACAACAGCGGGCAGCTACCCTCAATGCAGCCGAAATTCAAATCCCTCCCCTTCGAAAGGCGCGCCTCACCCGGCCACGGCCTCCAAATCGCTCCCCTTAGGCGAAAATTAAGCCCCCGTGGCGGATAATACCCCTCCTTGATCGTGCACAAGGGCAGCTCCAAGTTGAACGGGCTCAGGCTCCAAAAACCCACAACAGCGGGCAGCTACCCTCAATGCAGCCGAAATTCAAATCCCTCCCCTTCGAAAGGCGCGCCTCACCCGGCCACGGCCTCCAAATCGCTCCCCTTAGGCGAAAATTAAGCCCCCGTGCCCGATAATACCCCTCCTTGATCGTGCACAAGGGCAGCTCCAAGTTGAACGGGCTCAGGCTCCAAAAACCCACAACAGCGGGCAGCTACCCTCAATGCAGCCGAAATTCAAATCCCTCCCCTTCGAAAGGCGCGCCTCACCCGGCCACGGCCTCCAAATCGCTCCCCTTAGGCGAAAATTAAGCCCCCGTGGCCGATAATACCCCTCCTTGATCGTGCACAAGGGCAGCTCCAAGTTGAACGGGCTCAGGCTCCAAAAACCCACAACAGCGGGCAGCTACCCTCAATGCAGCCGAAATTCAAATCCCTCCCCTTCGAAAGGCGCGCCTCACCCGGCCACGGCCTCCAAATCGCTCCCCTTAGGCGAAAATTAAGCCCCCGTGGCCGATAATACCCCTCCTTGATCGTGCACAAGGGCAGCTCCAAGTTGAACGGGCTCAGGCTCCAAAAACCCACAACAGCGGGCAGCTACCCTCAATGCAGCCGAAATTCAAATCCCTCCCCTTCGAAAGGCGCGCCTCACCCGGCCACGGCCTCCAAATCGCTCCCCTTAGGCGAAAATTAAGCCCCCGTGGCCGATAATACCCCTCCTTGATCGTGCACAAGGGCAGCTCCAAGTTGAACGGGCTCAGGCTCCAAAAACCCACAACAGCGGGCAGCTACCCTCAATGCAGCCGAAATTCAAATCCCTCCCCTTCGAAAGGCGCGCCTCACCCGGCCACGGCCTCCAAATCGCTCCCCTTAGGCGAAAATTAAGCCCCCGTGGCCGATAATACCCCTCCTTGATCGTGCACAAGGGCAGCTCCAAGTTGAACGGGCTCAGGCTCCGAAAAACCACCACAGCGGGGCAGCTACCCTCAATGCAGCCGAAATTCAAATTCCTCCCCTTCGAGAGGCGCGCCTCACCCGGCCACGGCCTCCAAATCGCTCCCCTTAGGCGAAAATTAAGCCCCCGTGGCCGATAATACCCCTCCTTGATCGTGCACAAGGGCAGCTCCAAGTTGAACGGGCTCAGGCTCCAAAAACCCACAACAGCGGGCAGCTACCCTCAATGCAGCCGAAATTCAAATCCCTCCCCTTCGAAAGGCGCGCCTCACCCGGCCACGGCCTCCAAATCGCTCCCCTTAGGCGAAAATTAAGCCCCCGTGGCCGATAATACCCCTCCTTGATCGTGCACAAGGGCAGCTCCAAGTTGAACGGGCTCAGGCTCCAAAAACCCACAACAGCGGGCAGCTACCCTCAATGCAGCCGAAATTCAAATCCCTCCCCTTCGAGAGGCGCGCCTCACCCGGCCACGGCCTCCAAATCGCTCCCCTTAGGCGAAAATTAAGCCCCCGTGGCCGATAATACCCCTCCTTGATCGTGCACAAGGGCAGCTCCAAGTTGAACGGGCTCAGGCTCCAAAAACCCACAACAGCGGGCAGCTACCCTCAATGCAGCCGAAATTCAAATCCCTCCCCTTCGAAAGGCGCGCCTCACCCGGCCACGGCCTCCAAATCGCTCCCCTTAGGCGAAAATTAAGCCCCCGTGGCCGATAATACCCCTCCTTGATCGTGCACAAGGGCAGCTCCAAGTTGAACGGGCTCAGGCTCCAAAAACCCACAACAGCGGGCAGCTACCCTCAATGCAGCCGAAATTCAAATCCCTCCCCTTCGAGAGGCGCGCCTCACCCGGCCACGGCCTCCAAATCGCTCCCCTTAGGCGAAAATTAAGCCCCCGTGGCGGATAATACCCCTCCTTGATCGTGCACAAGGGCAGCTCCAAGTTGAACGGAGAAGTCAGTAACCAACCAAAAATAAGCTTGGTTACTGATTTCTCCCGTTGGTTACTGACTTCTCCCTTTGGTTACTGATTTCTCCCGTTGGTTACTCATTTCTCTTGTTGGTTACTGATTTCTCCCGTTGGTTACTGACTTCTCCCTTTGGTTACTGATTTCTCCCGTTGGTTACTGACTTCTCCCGTTGGTTACTCATTTCTCCCGTTGGTTACTCATTTCTCCCGTTGGTTACTCATTTCTCCTGTTGGTTACTGATTTCTTGGTTACTCATTTCTCTTCTTGGTTACTCATTTCTCCTGTTGGTTACTGATTTCTTGGTTACTCATTTCTCTTCTTGGTTACTCATTTCCCTTTCTGACACTTAGAATTTTTTTTGACACTTAGAATTCTTTTTGACACTTAGAATTTTTTTTGACACTTAGAATTTTTTTTGACACTTAGAATTTTTTTTGACACTTAGAATTTTTTTGACACTTAGAATTTTTTTTGACACTTAGAATTTTTTTTGACACTTAGAATTTTTTTTGACACTTAGAATTTTTTTTGACACTTAGAATTTTTTTGACACTTAGAATTTTTTTTGACACTTAGAATTTTTTTTGACACTTAGAATTTTTTTTGACACTTAGAATTTTTTTTGACACTTAGAATTTTTTTTGACACTTAGAATTTTTTTTGACACTTAGAATTCTTTTTGACACTTAGAATTTTTTTTGACACTTAGAATTTTTTTGACACTTAGAATTTTTTTGACACTTAGAATTCTTTTTGACACTTAGAATTTTTTTTGACACTTAGAATTTTTTTTGACACTTAGAATTTTTTTTGACACTTAGAATTTTTTTCTAAGTTTTTCCTTCTGGTTACTGACTTCCCTCGTCGGGCACGGGGATTTTCGACTTCCTCCTCCCGACCGAGGGGCCTCATTTTCGGGCATTTTCCTCAGATTTCCAAGCATTTTTAGACACTTTTCCCGACTTTTCCTGCTTACTGATTTCACACTTTTGGCCATTTTTATGCATTTTCCTGGTTACTGATTTCACGCTTTTGGACATTTTCGGAGGTTCCGACGGCTTTTTCGCCTTACTGCTTCGGGCACTTTGCTGACCTTTTCCCGCTTACCCCTTTCAAGGTTTTGGACGTCTCCGGTCGGGTCCGCGCCCCTCGCCCGGGCCGGAACGCCTCCCCGCCGGCCGAGTTCCTCGGGGTCGCCCCCTCGCCCGGGAAAAACCGCTCCCCGCCGTCCCACAGCACTCCGACTCGGCCAGGCAGCCTCACGGGCACAGCGACTCCTGCCCACCTCGGGAACCGACGCCCCGCTCGGGCTCAGGCTCCGAAAAACCACCACAGCGGGGCAGCTACCCTCAATGCAGCCGAAATTCAAACTCCTCCCCTCCGAAAGGCGCGCCTCACCCGGCCACGGCCTCGGAACTGCTCCCCTTCCTCGGGATCGGCCCCTCGCCCGGGAAAACCCGCTCCCCGCCGTCCCACAGCACTCCGACTCGGCCAGGCAGCCTCACGGGCACAGCGACTCCTGCCCACCTCGGGAACCGACGCCCCGCTCGGGCTCAGGCTCCGAAAACCCACAACAGCGGGCAGCTACCCTCAATGCAGCCGAAATTCAAATTCCTCCCCTCCGAAAGGCGCGCCTCACCCGGCCACGGCCTCCAAATCGCTCCCCTTCCTCGGGATCGCCCCCTCGCCCGGGAAAACCCGCTCCCCGCCGTCCCACAGCACTCCGACTCGGCCAGGCAGCCTCACGGGCACAGCGACTCCTGCCCACCTCGGGAACCGACGCCCCGCTCGGGCTCAGGCTCCGAAAAACCACCACAGCGGGGCAGCTACCCTCAATGCAGCCGAAATTCAAATTCCTCCCCTTCGAGAGGCGCGCCTCACCCGGCCACGGCCTCCAAATCGCTCCCCTTAGGCGAAAATTAAGCCCCCGTGGCGGATAATACCCCTCCTTGATCGTGCACAAGGGCAGCTCCAAGTTGAACGGAGAAGTCAGTAACCAACCAAAAATAAGCTTGGTTACTGATTTCTCCCGTTGGTTACTGACTTCTCCCTTTGGTTACTGATTTCTCCCGTTGGTTACTCATTTCTCTTGTTGGTTACTGATTTCTCCCGTTGGTTACTGACTTCTCCCTTTGGTTACTGATTTCTCCCGTTGGTTACTGACTTCTCCCGTTGGTTACTCATTTCTCCCGTTGGTTACTCATTTCTCCCGTTGGTTACTCATTTCTCCTGTTGGTTACTGATTTCTTGGTTACTCATTTCTCTTCTTGGTTACTCATTTCTCCTGTTGGTTACTGATTTCTTGGTTACTCATTTCTCTTCTTGGTTACTCATTTCCCTTTCTGACACTTAGAATTTTTTTTGACACTTAGAATTCTTTTTGACACTTAGAATTTTTTTTGACACTTAGAATTTTTTTTGACACTTAGAATTTTTTTTGACACTTAGAATTTTTTTGACACTTAGAATTTTTTTTGACACTTAGAATTTTTTTTGACACTTAGAATTTTTTTTGACACTTAGAATTTTTTTTGACACTTAGAATTTTTTTGACACTTAGAATTTTTTTTGACACTTAGAATTTTTTTTGACACTTAGAATTTTTTTTGACACTTAGAATTTTTTTTGACACTTAGAATTTTTTTTGACACTTAGAATTTTTTTTGACACTTAGAATTCTTTTTGACACTTAGAATTTTTTTTGACACTTAGAATTTTTTTGACACTTAGAATTTTTTTGACACTTAGAATTCTTTTTGACACTTAGAATTTTTTTTGACACTTAGAATTTTTTTTGACACTTAGAATTCTTTTTGACACTTAGAATTTTTTTTGACACTTAGAATTTTTTTGACACTTAGAATTTTTTTGACACTTAGAATTCTTTTTGACACTTAGAATTTTTTTTGACACTTAGAATTTTTTTTGACACTTAGAATTTTTTTTGACACTTAGAATTTTTTTCTAAGTTTTTCCTTCTGGTTACTGACTTCCCTCGTCGGGCACGGGGATTTTCGACTTCCTCCTCCCGACCGAGGGGCCTCATTTTCGGGCATTTTCCTCAGATTTCCAAGCATTTTTAGACACTTTTCCCGACTTTTCCTGCTTACTGATTTCACACTTTTGGCCATTTTTATGCATTTTCCTGGTTACTGATTTCACGCTTTTGGACATTTTCGGAGGTTCCGACGGCTTTTTCGCCTTACTGCTTCGGGCACTTTGCTGACCTTTTCCCGCTTACCCCTTTCAAGGTTTTGGACGTCTCCGGTCGGGTCCGCGCCCCTCGCCCGGGCCGGAACGCCTCCCCGCCGGCCGAGTTCCTCGGGGTCGCCCCCTCGCCCGGGAAAAACCGCTCCCCGCCGTCCCACAGCACTCCGACTCGGCCAGGCAGCCTCACGGGCACAGCGACTCCTGCCCACCTCGGGAACCGACGCCCCGCTCGGGCTCAGGCTCCGAAAAACCACCACAGCGGGGCAGCTACCCTCAATGCAGCCGAAATTCAAACTCCTCCCCTCCGAAAGGCGCGCCTCACCCGGCCACGGCCTCGGAACTGCTCCCCTTCCTCGGGATCGGCCCCTCGCCCGGGAAAACCCGCTCCCCGCCGTCCCACAGCACTCCGACTCGGCCAGGCAGCCTCACGGGCACAGCGACTCCTGCCCACCTCGGGAACCGACGCCCCGCTCGGGCTCAGGCTCCAAAAACCCACAACAGCGGGCAGCTACCCTCAATGCAGCCGAAATTCAAATTCCTCCCCTCCGAAAGGCGCGCCTCACCCGGCCACGGCCTCCAAATCGCTCCCCTTCCTCGGGATCGCCCCCTCGCCCGGGAAAACCCGCTCCCCGCCGTCCCACAGCACTCCGACTCGGCCAGGCAGCCTCACGGGCACAGCGACTCCTGCCCACCTCGGGAACCGACGCCCCGCTCGGGCTCAGGCTCCGAAAAACCACCACAGCGGGGCAGCTACCCTCAATGCAGCCGAAATTCAAATTCCTCCCCTTCGAGAGGCGCGCCTCACCCGGCCACGGCCTCGGAACTGCTCCCCTTCCTCGGGATCGGCCCCTCGCCCGGGAAAACCCGCTCCCCGCCGTCCCACAGCACTCCGACTCGGCCAGGCAGCCTCACGGGCACAGCGACTCCTGCCCACCTCGGGAACCGACGCCCCGCTCGGGCTCAGGCTCCAAAAACCCACAACAGCGGGCAGCTACCCTCAATGCAGCCGAAATTCAAATCCCTCCCCTTCGAAAGGCGCGCCTCACCCGGCCACGGCCTCCAAATCGCTCCCCTTAGGCGAAAATTAAGCCCCCGTGGCCGATAATACCCCTCCTTGATCGTGCACAAGGGCAGCTCCAAGTTGAACGGGCTCAGGCTCCAAAAACCCACAACAGCGGGCAGCTACCCTCAATGCAGCCGAAATTCAAATCCCTCCCCTTCGAAAGGCGCGCCTCACCCGGCCACGGCCTCCAAATCGCTCCCCTTAGGCGAAAATTAAGCCCCCGTGGCCGATAATACCCCTCCTTGATCGTGCACAAGGGCAGCTCCAAGTTGAACGGGCTCAGGCTCCAAAAACCCACAACAGCGGGCAGCTACCCTCAATGCAGCCGAAATTCAAATCCCTCCCCTTCGAAAGGCGCGCCTCACCCGGCCACGGCCTCCAAATCGCTCCCCTTAGGCGAAAATTAAGCCCCCGTGGCGGATAATACCCCTCCTTGATCGTGCACAAGGGCAGCTCCAAGTTGAACGGAGAAGTCAGTAACCAACCAAAAATAAGCTTGGTTACTGATTTCTCCCGTTGGTTACTGACTTCTCCCTTTGGTTACTGATTTCTCCCGTTGGTTACTCATTTCTCTTGTTGGTTACTGATTTCTCCCGTTGGTTACTGACTTCTCCCTTTGGTTACTGATTTCTCCCGTTGGTTACTGACTTCTCCCGTTGGTTACTCATTTCTCCCGTTGGTTACTCATTTCTCCCGTTGGTTACTCATTTCTCCTGTTGGTTACTGATTTCTTGGTTACTCATTTCTCTTCTTGGTTACTCATTTCTCCTGTTGGTTACTGATTTCTTGGTTACTCATTTCTCTTCTTGGTTACTCATTTCCCTTTCTGACACTTAGAATTTTTTTTGACACTTAGAATTCTTTTTGACACTTAGAATTTTTTTTGACACTTAGAATTCTTTTTGACACTTAGAATTTTTTTTGACACTTAGAATTTTTTTGACACTTAGAATTTTTTTTGACACTTAGAATTTTTTTTGACACTTAGAATTTTTTTTGACACTTAGAATTTTTTTTGACACTTAGAATTTTTTTGACACTTAGAATTTTTTTTGACACTTAGAATTTTTTTTGACACTTAGAATTTTTTTTGACACTTAGAATTTTTTTTGACACTTAGAATTTTTTTTGACACTTAGAATTTTTTTTGACACTTAGAATTCTTTTTGACACTTAGAATTTTTTTTGACACTTAGAATTTTTTTGACACTTAGAATTTTTTTGACACTTAGAATTCTTTTTGACACTTAGAATTTTTTTTGACACTTAGAATTTTTTTTGACACTTAGAATTTTTTTTGACACTTAGAATTTTTTTCTAAGTTTTTCCTTCTGGTTACTGACTTCCCTCGTCGGGCACGGGGATTTTCGACTTCCTCCTCCCGACCGAGGGGCCTCATTTTCGGGCATTTTCCTCAGATTTCCAAGCATTTTTAGACACTTTTCCCGACTTTTCCTGCTTACTGATTTCACACTTTTGGCCATTTTTATGCATTTTCCTGGTTACTGATTTCACGCTTTTGGACATTTTCGGAGGTTCCGACGGCTTTTTCGCCTTACTGCTTCGGGCACTTTGCTGACCTTTTCCCGCTTACCCCTTTCAAGGTTTTGGACGTCTCCGGTCGGGTCCGCGCCCCTCGCCCGGGCCGGAACGCCTCCCCGCCGGCCGAGTTCCTCGGGGTCGCCCCCTCGCCCGGGAAAAACCGCTCCCCGCCGTCCCACAGCACTCCGACTCGGCCAGGCAGCCTCACGGGCACAGCGACTCCTGCCCACCTCGGGAACCGACGCCCCGCTCGGGCTCAGGCTCCGAAAAACCACCACAGCGGGGCAGCTACCCTCAATGCAGCCGAAATTCAAACTCCTCCCCTCCGAAAGGCGCGCCTCACCCGGCCACGGCCTCGGAACTGCTCCCCTTCCTCGGGATCGGCCCCTCGCCCGGGAAAACCCGCTCCCCGCCGTCCCACAGCACTCCGACTCGGCCAGGCAGCCTCACGGGCACAGCGACTCCTGCCCACCTCGGGAACCGACGCCCCGCTCGGGCTCAGGCTCCGAAAACCCACAACAGCGGGCAGCTACCCTCAATGCAGCCGAAATTCAAATTCCTCCCCTCCGAAAGGCGCGCCTCACCCGGCCACGGCCTCCAAATCGCTCCCCTTCCTCGGGATCGCCCCCTCGCCCGGGAAAACCCGCTCCCCGCCGTCCCACAGCACTCCGACTCGGCCAGGCAGCCTCACGGGCACAGCGACTCCTGCCCACCTCGGGAACCGACGCCCCGCTCGGGCTCAGGCTCCGAAAAACCACCACAGCGGGGCAGCTACCCTCAATGCAGCCGAAATTCAAATTCCTCCCCTTCGAGAGGCGCGCCTCACCCGGCCACGGCCTCCAAATCGCTCCCCTTAGGCGAAAATTAAGCCCCCGTGGCGGATAATACCCCTCCTTGATCGTGCACAAGGGCAGCTCCAAGTTGAACGGAGAAGTCAGTAACCAACCAAAAATAAGCTTGGTTACTGATTTCTCCCGTTGGTTACTGACTTCTCCCTTTGGTTACTGATTTCTCCCGTTGGTTACTCATTTCTCTTGTTGGTTACTGATTTCTCCCGTTGGTTACTGACTTCTCCCTTTGGTTACTGATTTCTCCCGTTGGTTACTGACTTCTCCCGTTGGTTACTCATTTCTCCCGTTGGTTACTCATTTCTCCCGTTGGTTACTCATTTCTCCTGTTGGTTACTGATTTCTTGGTTACTCATTTCTCTTCTTGGTTACTCATTTCTCCTGTTGGTTACTGATTTCTTGGTTACTCATTTCTCTTCTTGGTTACTCATTTCCCTTTCTGACACTTAGAATTTTTTTTGACACTTAGAATTCTTTTTGACACTTAGAATTTTTTTTGACACTTAGAATTTTTTTTGACACTTAGAATTTTTTTTGACACTTAGAATTTTTTTGACACTTAGAATTTTTTTTGACACTTAGAATTTTTTTTGACACTTAGAATTTTTTTTGACACTTAGAATTTTTTTTGACACTTAGAATTTTTTTGACACTTAGAATTTTTTTTGACACTTAGAATTTTTTTTGACACTTAGAATTTTTTTTGACACTTAGAATTTTTTTTGACACTTAGAATTTTTTTTGACACTTAGAATTTTTTTTGACACTTAGAATTCTTTTTGACACTTAGAATTTTTTTTGACACTTAGAATTTTTTTGACACTTAGAATTTTTTTGACACTTAGAATTCTTTTTGACACTTAGAATTTTTTTTGACACTTAGAATTTTTTTTGACACTTAGAATTCTTTTTGACACTTAGAATTTTTTTTGACACTTAGAATTTTTTTGACACTTAGAATTTTTTTGACACTTAGAATTCTTTTTGACACTTAGAATTTTTTTTGACACTTAGAATTTTTTTTGACACTTAGAATTTTTTTTGACACTTAGAATTTTTTTCTAAGTTTTTCCTTCTGGTTACTGACTTCCCTCGTCGGGCACGGGGATTTTCGACTTCCTCCTCCCGACCGAGGGGCCTCATTTTCGGGCATTTTCCTCAGATTTCCAAGCATTTTTAGACACTTTTCCCGACTTTTCCTGCTTACTGATTTCACACTTTTGGCCATTTTTATGCATTTTCCTGGTTACTGATTTCACGCTTTTGGACATTTTCGGAGGTTCCGACGGCTTTTTCGCCTTACTGCTTCGGGCACTTTGCTGACCTTTTCCCGCTTACCCCTTTCAAGGTTTTGGACGTCTCCGGTCGGGTCCGCGCCCCTCGCCCGGGCCGGAACGCCTCCCCGCCGGCCGAGTTCCTCGGGGTCGCCCCCTCGCCCGGGAAAAACCGCTCCCCGCCGTCCCACAGCACTCCGACTCGGCCAGGCAGCCTCACGGGCACAGCGACTCCTGCCCACCTCGGGAACCGACGCCCCGCTCGGGCTCAGGCTCCGAAAAACCACCACAGCGGGGCAGCTACCCTCAATGCAGCCGAAATTCAAACTCCTCCCCTCCGAAAGGCGCGCCTCACCCGGCCACGGCCTCGGAACTGCTCCCCTTCCTCGGGATCGGCCCCTCGCCCGGGAAAACCCGCTCCCCGCCGTCCCACAGCACTCCGACTCGGCCAGGCAGCCTCACGGGCACAGCGACTCCTGCCCACCTCGGGAACCGACGCCCCGCTCGGGCTCAGGCTCCAAAAACCCACAACAGCGGGCAGCTACCCTCAATGCAGCCGAAATTCAAATTCCTCCCCTCCGAAAGGCGCGCCTCACCCGGCCACGGCCTCCAAATCGCTCCCCTTCCTCGGGATCGCCCCCTCGCCCGGGAAAACCCGCTCCCCGCCGTCCCACAGCACTCCGACTCGGCCAGGCAGCCTCACGGGCACAGCGACTCCTGCCCACCTCGGGAACCGACGCCCCGCTCGGGCTCAGGCTCCGAAAAACCACCACAGCGGGGCAGCTACCCTCAATGCAGCCGAAATTCAAATTCCTCCCCTTCGAGAGGCGCGCCTCACCCGGCCACGGCCTCGGAACTGCTCCCCTTCCTCGGGATCGGCCCCTCGCCCGGGAAAACCCGCTCCCCGCCGTCCCACAGCACTCCGACTCGGCCAGGCAGCCTCACGGGCACAGCGACTCCTGCCCACCTCGGGAACCGACGCCCCGCTCGGGCTCAGGCTCCAAAAACCCACAACAGCGGGCAGCTACCCTCAATGCAGCCGAAATTCAAATCCCTCCCCTTCGAAAGGCGCGCCTCACCCGGCCACGGCCTCCAAATCGCTCCCCTTAGGCGAAAATTAAGCCCCCGTGGCCGATAATACCCCTCCTTGATCGTGCACAAGGGCAGCTCCAAGTTGAACGGGCTCAGGCTCCAAAAACCCACAACAGCGGGCAGCTACCCTCAATGCAGCCGAAATTCAAATCCCTCCCCTTCGAAAGGCGCGCCTCACCCGGCCACGGCCTCCAAATCGCTCCCCTTAGGCGAAAATTAAGCCCCCGTGGCCGATAATACCCCTCCTTGATCGTGCACAAGGGCAGCTCCAAGTTGAACGGGCTCAGGCTCCAAAAACCCACAACAGCGGGCAGCTACCCTCAATGCAGCCGAAATTCAAATCCCTCCCCTTCGAAAGGCGCGCCTCACCCGGCCACGGCCTCCAAATCGCTCCCCTTAGGCGAAAATTAAGCCCCCGTGGCCGATAATACCCCTCCTTGATCGTGCACAAGGGCAGCTCCAAGTTGAACGGGCTCAGGCTCCAAAAACCCACAACAGCGGGCAGCTACCCTCAATGCAGCCGAAATTCAAATTCCTCCCCTTCGAAAGGCGCGCCTCACCCGGCCACGGCCTCCAAATCGCTCCCCTTAGGCGAAAATTAAGCCCCCGTGGCGGATAATACCCCTCCTTGATCGTGCACAAGGGCAGCTCCAAGTTGAATGGACACAGCGACTCCTGCCCACCTCGGGAACCGACGGCCCGCTCGGGCTCAGGCTCCAAAAACCCACAACAGCGGGCAGCTACCCTCAATGCAGCCGAAATTGAAATTCCTCCCCTTCGAAAGGCGCGCCTCACCCGGCCACGGCCTCCAAATCGCTCCCCTTAGGCGAAAATTAAGCCCCCGTGGCCGATAATACCCCTCCTTGATCGTGCACAAGGGCAGCTCCAAGTTGAACGGAGAAGTCAGTAACCAACCAAAAATAAGCTTGGTTACTGATTTCTCCCGTTGGTTACTGACTTCTCCCTTTGGTTACTGATTTCTCCCGTTGGTTACTCATTTCTCTTGTTGGTTACTGACTTCTCCCGTTGGTTACTGATTTCTCCCGTTGGTTACTGACTTCTCCCTTTGGTTACTGATTTCTCCCGTTGGTTACTGACTTCTCCCTTTGGTTACTGATTTCTCCCGTTGGTTACTGACTTCTCCCGTTGGTTACTCATTTCTCCCGTTGGTTACTCATTTCTCCTGTTGGTGACTGATTTCTTGGTTACTCATTTCTCCCGTTGGTTACTCATTTCTCCTGTTGGTTACTGATTTCTTGGTTACTCATTTCTCTTCTTGGTTACTCATTTCTCCTGTTGGTTACTCATTTCTCCTGTTGGTTACTGATTTCTTGGTTACTCATTTCTCTTCTTGGTTACTCATTTCTCCCGTTGGTTACTGACTTCTTGGTTACTCATTTCTCTTCTTGGTTACTGATTTCTTGGTTACTCATTTCTCCCGTTGGTTACTCATTTCGCCTGTTGGTTACTGATTTCTTGGTTACTCATTTCTCTTCTTGGTTACTCATTTCTCCTGTTGGTTACTGATTTCTTGGTTACTCATTTCTCTTCTTGGTTACTCATTTCTCCTGTTGGTTACTCATTTCTCCTGTTGGTTACTGATTTCTTGGTTACTCATTTCTCCTGTTGGTTACTCATTTCTCCCGTTGGTTACTGACTTCTTGGTTACTCATTTCTCTTCTTGGTTACTGATTTCTTGGTTACTCATTTCTCTTCTTGGTTACTCATTTCTCCCGTTGGTTACTGACTTCTTGGTTACTCATTTATGTTCTTGGTTACTGATTTCTTGGTTACTCATTTCTCTTCTTGGTTACTCATTTCTCCCGTTGGTTACTGGCTTGTTGGTTACTCATTTCGCTTCTTGGTTATTGATTTCTTGGTTACTCATTTCTCTTCTTGCTTACTGATTTCCTGGTTACTCATTTCTCCCCTTGGTTACTGACTTCTTGGTTACTCATTTCTCTTCTTGGTTACTCATTTCTCCTGTTGGTTACTGATTTCTTGGTTACTCATTTCTCTTCTTGGTTACTCATTTCTCCCGTTGGTTACTGACTTCTCCCGTTGGTTACTCATTTCTCCCGTTGGTTACTCATTTCTCCCGTTGGTTACTCATTTCTCCTGTTGGTTACTCATTTCTCTTCTTGCTTACTGATTTCTTGGTTACTCATTTCTCCCGTTGGTTACTGACTTCTTGTTTACTCATTTCTCTTCTTGGTTATTGATTTCTTGGTTACTCATTTCCCTTCTTGGTTACTGATTTCTTGGTTACTCATTTCTCCTGTTGGTTACTGATTTCTTGGTTACTCATTTCTCTTCTTGGTCGCTCATTTCTTGGATCCTCATTTCTATTCTTGGTTACTCATTTCTCCCATTGGTTACTGATTTCTTGGTAACTCATTTCACTTCTTGGCTACTCATTGCTCCCCTCACTGCAGCCGAAATTCAAATTCCTCCCCTTCGATAGGCGCGCCTCACCCGGCCACGGCCTCCAAATTGCTCCCCTTCCTCGGGATCGCCCCCTCGCCCGGTTAAATACCACCGCCCGCCGTCCCACAGCACTCCGACTCGGCCAGGCAGCCTCACGGGCACAGCGACTCCTGCCCACCTCGAGAACCGACGCCCCGGTCGTGCTCAGGCTCCAAAAACCCACAACAGCGGGCAGCTACCCTCAATGCAGCCGAAATTGAAATTCCTCCCCTTCGAAAGGCGCGCCTCACCCGGCCACGGCCTCCAAATCGCTCCCCTTAGGCGAAAATTAAGCCCCCGTGGCGGATAATACCCCTCCTTGATCGTGCACAAGGGCAGCTCCAAGTTGAACGGGCTCAGGCTCCGAAAACCCACAACAGCGGGCAGCTACCCTCAATGCAGCCGAAATTCAAATCCCTCCCCTTCGAAAGGCGCGCCTCACCCGGCCACGGCCTCCAAATCGCTCCCCTTAGGCGAAAATTAAGCCCCCGTGGCGGATAATACCCCTCCTTGATCGTGCACAAGGGCAGCTCCAAGTTGAACGGGCTCAGGCTCCAAAAACCCACAACAGCGGGCAGCTACCCTCAATGCAGCCGAAATTCAAATCCCTCCCCTTCGAAAGGCGCGCCTCACCCGGCCACGGCCTCCAAATCGCTCCCCTTAGGCGAAAATTAAGCCCCCGTGCCCGATAATACCCCTCCTTGATCGTGCACAAGGGCAGCTCCAAGTTGAACGGGCTCAGGCTCCAAAAACCCACAACAGCGGGCAGCTACCCTCAATGCAGCCGAAATTCAAATCCCTCCCCTTCGAAAGGCGCGCCTCACCCGGCCACGGCCTCCAAATCGCTCCCCTTAGGCGAAAATTAAGCCCCCGTGGCCGATAATACCCCTCCTTGATCGTGCACAAGGGCAGCTCCAAGTTGAACGGGCTCAGGCTCCAAAAACCCACAACAGCGGGCAGCTACCCTCAATGCAGCCGAAATTCAAATCCCTCCCCTTCGAAAGGCGCGCCTCACCCGGCCACGGCCTCCAAATCGCTCCCCTTAGGCGAAAATTAAGCCCCCGTGGCCGATAATACCCCTCCTTGATCGTGCACAAGGGCAGCTCCAAGTTGAACGGGCTCAGGCTCCAAAAACCCACAACAGCGGGCAGCTACCCTCAATGCAGCCGAAATTCAAATCCCTCCCCTTCGAAAGGCGCGCCTCACCCGGCCACGGCCTCCAAATCGCTCCCCTTAGGCGAAAATTAAGCCCCCGTGGCCGATAATACCCCTCCTTGATCGTGCACAAGGGCAGCTCCAAGTTGAACGGGCTCAGGCTCCAAAAACCCACAACAGCGGGCAGCTACCCTCAATGCAGCCGAAATTCAAATCCCTCCCCTTCGAAAGGCGCGCCTCACCCGGCCACGGCCTCCAAATCGCTCCCCTTAGGCGAAAATTAAGCCCCCGTGGCCGATAATACCCCTCCTTGATCGTGCACAAGGGCAGCTCCAAGTTGAACGGGCTCAGGCTCCGAAAAACCACCACAGCGGGGCAGCTACCCTCAATGCAGCCGAAATTCAAATTCCTCCCCTTCGAGAGGCGCGCCTCACCCGGCCACGGCCTCCAAATCGCTCCCCTTAGGCGAAAATTAAGCCCCCGTGGCCGATAATACCCCTCCTTGATCGTGCACAAGGGCAGCTCCAAGTTGAACGGGCTCAGGCTCCAAAAACCCACAACAGCGGGCAGCTACCCTCAATGCAGCCGAAATTCAAATCCCTCCCCTTCGAAAGGCGCGCCTCACCCGGCCACGGCCTCCAAATCGCTCCCCTTAGGCGAAAATTAAGCCCCCGTGGCCGATAATACCCCTCCTTGATCGTGCACAAGGGCAGCTCCAAGTTGAACGGGCTCAGGCTCCAAAAACCCACAACAGCGGGCAGCTACCCTCAATGCAGCCGAAATTCAAATCCCTCCCCTTCGAGAGGCGCGCCTCACCCGGCCACGGCCTCCAAATCGCTCCCCTTAGGCGAAAATTAAGCCCCCGTGGCCGATAATACCCCTCCTTGATCGTGCACAAGGGCAGCTCCAAGTTGAACGGGCTCAGGCTCCAAAAACCCACAACAGCGGGCAGCTACCCTCAATGCAGCCGAAATTCAAATCCCTCCCCTTCGAAAGGCGCGCCTCACCCGGCCACGGCCTCCAAATCGCTCCCCTTAGGCGAAAATTAAGCCCCCGTGGCCGATAATACCCCTCCTTGATCGTGCACAAGGGCAGCTCCAAGTTGAACGGGCTCAGGCTCCAAAAACCCACAACAGCGGGCAGCTACCCTCAATGCAGCCGAAATTCAAATCCCTCCCCTTCGAGAGGCGCGCCTCACCCGGCCACGGCCTCCAAATCGCTCCCCTTAGGCGAAAATTAAGCCCCCGTGGCGGATAATACCCCTCCTTGATCGTGCACAAGGGCAGCTCCAAGTTGAACGGAGAAGTCAGTAACCAACCAAAAATAAGCTTGGTTACTGATTTCTCCCGTTGGTTACTGACTTCTCCCTTTGGTTACTGATTTCTCCCGTTGGTTACTCATTTCTCTTGTTGGTTACTGATTTCTCCCGTTGGTTACTGACTTCTCCCTTTGGTTACTGATTTCTCCCGTTGGTTACTGACTTCTCCCGTTGGTTACTCATTTCTCCCGTTGGTTACTCATTTCTCCCGTTGGTTACTCATTTCTCCTGTTGGTTACTGATTTCTTGGTTACTCATTTCTCTTCTTGGTTACTCATTTCTCCTGTTGGTTACTGATTTCTTGGTTACTCATTTCTCTTCTTGGTTACTCATTTCCCTTTCTGACACTTAGAATTTTTTTTGACACTTAGAATTCTTTTTGACACTTAGAATTTTTTTTGACACTTAGAATTTTTTTTGACACTTAGAATTTTTTTTGACACTTAGAATTTTTTTGACACTTAGAATTTTTTTTGACACTTAGAATTTTTTTTGACACTTAGAATTTTTTTTGACACTTAGAATTTTTTTTGACACTTAGAATTTTTTTGACACTTAGAATTTTTTTTGACACTTAGAATTTTTTTTGACACTTAGAATTTTTTTTGACACTTAGAATTTTTTTTGACACTTAGAATTTTTTTTGACACTTAGAATTTTTTTTGACACTTAGAATTCTTTTTGACACTTAGAATTTTTTTTGACACTTAGAATTTTTTTGACACTTAGAATTTTTTTGACACTTAGAATTCTTTTTGACACTTAGAATTTTTTTTGACACTTAGAATTTTTTTTGACACTTAGAATTTTTTTTGACACTTAGAATTTTTTTCTAAGTTTTTCCTTCTGGTTACTGACTTCCCTCGTCGGGCACGGGGATTTTCGACTTCCTCCTCCCGACCGAGGGGCCTCATTTTCGGGCATTTTCCTCAGATTTCCAAGCATTTTTAGACACTTTTCCCGACTTTTCCTGCTTACTGATTTCACACTTTTGGCCATTTTTATGCATTTTCCTGGTTACTGATTTCACGCTTTTGGACATTTTCGGAGGTTCCGACGGCTTTTTCGCCTTACTGCTTCGGGCACTTTGCTGACCTTTTCCCGCTTACCCCTTTCAAGGTTTTGGACGTCTCCGGTCGGGTCCGCGCCCCTCGCCCGGGCCGGAACGCCTCCCCGCCGGCCGAGTTCCTCGGGGTCGCCCCCTCGCCCGGGAAAAACCGCTCCCCGCCGTCCCACAGCACTCCGACTCGGCCAGGCAGCCTCACGGGCACAGCGACTCCTGCCCACCTCGGGAACCGACGCCCCGCTCGGGCTCAGGCTCCGAAAAACCACCACAGCGGGGCAGCTACCCTCAATGCAGCCGAAATTCAAACTCCTCCCCTCCGAAAGGCGCGCCTCACCCGGCCACGGCCTCGGAACTGCTCCCCTTCCTCGGGATCGGCCCCTCGCCCGGGAAAACCCGCTCCCCGCCGTCCCACAGCACTCCGACTCGGCCAGGCAGCCTCACGGGCACAGCGACTCCTGCCCACCTCGGGAACCGACGCCCCGCTCGGGCTCAGGCTCCGAAAACCCACAACAGCGGGCAGCTACCCTCAATGCAGCCGAAATTCAAATTCCTCCCCTCCGAAAGGCGCGCCTCACCCGGCCACGGCCTCCAAATCGCTCCCCTTCCTCGGGATCGCCCCCTCGCCCGGGAAAACCCGCTCCCCGCCGTCCCACAGCACTCCGACTCGGCCAGGCAGCCTCACGGGCACAGCGACTCCTGCCCACCTCGGGAACCGACGCCCCGCTCGGGCTCAGGCTCCGAAAAACCACCACAGCGGGGCAGCTACCCTCAATGCAGCCGAAATTCAAATTCCTCCCCTTCGAGAGGCGCGCCTCACCCGGCCACGGCCTCCAAATCGCTCCCCTTAGGCGAAAATTAAGCCCCCGTGGCCGATAATACCCCTCCTTGATCGTGCACAAGGGCAGCTCCAAGTTGAACGGGCTCAGGCTCCAAAAACCCACAACAGCGGGCAGCTACCCTCAATGCAGCCGAAATTCAAATCCCTCCCCTTCGAGAGGCGCGCCTCACCCGGCCACGGCCTCCAAATCGCTCCCCTTAGGCGAAAATTAAGCCCCCGTGGCCGATAATACCCCTCCTTGATCGTGCACAAGGGCAGCTCCAAGTTGAACGGGCTCAGGCTCCAAAAACCCACAACAGCGGGCAGCTACCCTCAATGCAGCCGAAATTCAAATCCCTCCCCTTCGAAAGGCGCGCCTCACCCGGCCACGGCCTCCAAATCGCTCCCCTTAGGCGAAAATTAAGCCCCCGTGGCCGATAATACCCCTCCTTGATCGTGCACAAGGGCAGCTCCAAGTTGAACGGGCTCAGGCTCCAAAAACCCACAACAGCGGGCAGCTACCCTCAATGCAGCCGAAATTCAAATCCCTCCCCTTCGAGAGGCGCGCCTCACCCGGCCACGGCCTCCAAATCGCTCCCCTTAGGCGAAAATTAAGCCCCCGTGGCGGATAATACCCCTCCTTGATCGTGCACAAGGGCAGCTCCAAGTTGAACGGAGAAGTCAGTAACCAACCAAAAATAAGCTTGGTTACTGATTTCTCCCGTTGGTTACTGACTTCTCCCTTTGGTTACTGATTTCTCCCGTTGGTTACTCATTTCTCTTGTTGGTTACTGATTTCTCCCGTTGGTTACTGACTTCTCCCTTTGGTTACTGATTTCTCCCGTTGGTTACTGACTTCTCCCGTTGGTTACTCATTTCTCCCGTTGGTTACTCATTTCTCCCGTTGGTTACTCATTTCTCCTGTTGGTTACTGATTTCTTGGTTACTCATTTCTCTTCTTGGTTACTCATTTCTCCTGTTGGTTACTGATTTCTTGGTTACTCATTTCTCTTCTTGGTTACTCATTTCCCTTTCTGACACTTAGAATTTTTTTTGACACTTAGAATTCTTTTTGACACTTAGAATTTTTTTTGACACTTAGAATTTTTTTTGACACTTAGAATTTTTTTTGACACTTAGAATTTTTTTGACACTTAGAATTTTTTTTGACACTTAGAATTTTTTTTGACACTTAGAATTTTTTTTGACACTTAGAATTTTTTTTGACACTTAGAATTTTTTTGACACTTAGAATTTTTTTTGACACTTAGAATTTTTTTTGACACTTAGAATTTTTTTTGACACTTAGAATTTTTTTTGACACTTAGAATTTTTTTTGACACTTAGAATTTTTTTTGACACTTAGAATTCTTTTTGACACTTAGAATTTTTTTTGACACTTAGAATTTTTTTGACACTTAGAATTTTTTTGACACTTAGAATTCTTTTTGACACTTAGAATTTTTTTTGACACTTAGAATTTTTTTTGACACTTAGAATTTTTTTTGACACTTAGAATTTTTTTCTAAGTTTTTCCTTCTGGTTACTGACTTCCCTCGTCGGGCACGGGGATTTTCGACTTCCTCCTCCCGACCGAGGGGCCTCATTTTCGGGCATTTTCCTCAGATTTCCAAGCATTTTTAGACACTTTTCCCGACTTTTCCTGCTTACTGATTTCACACTTTTGGCCATTTTTATGCATTTTCCTGGTTACTGATTTCACGCTTTTGGACATTTTCGGAGGTTCCGACGGCTTTTTCGCCTTACTGCTTCGGGCACTTTGCTGACCTTTTCCCGCTTACCCCTTTCAAGGTTTTGGACGTCTCCGGTCGGGTCCGCGCCCCTCGCCCGGGCCGGAACGCCTCCCCGCCGGCCGAGTTCCTCGGGGTCGCCCCCTCGCCCGGGAAAAACCGCTCCCCGCCGTCCCACAGCACTCCGACTCGGCCAGGCAGCCTCACGGGCACAGCGACTCCTGCCCACCTCGGGAACCGACGCCCCGCTCGGGCTCAGGCTCCGAAAAACCACCACAGCGGGGCAGCTACCCTCAATGCAGCCGAAATTCAAACTCCTCCCCTCCGAAAGGCGCGCCTCACCCGGCCACGGCCTCGGAACTGCTCCCCTTCCTCGGGATCGGCCCCTCGCCCGGGAAAACCCGCTCCCCGCCGTCCCACAGCACTCCGACTCGGCCAGGCAGCCTCACGGGCACAGCGACTCCTGCCCACCTCGGGAACCGACGCCCCGCTCGGGCTCAGGCTCCGAAAACCCACAACAGCGGGCAGCTACCCTCAATGCAGCCGAAATTCAAATTCCTCCCCTCCGAAAGGCGCGCCTCACCCGGCCACGGCCTCCAAATCGCTCCCCTTCCTCGGGATCGCCCCCTCGCCCGGGAAAACCCGCTCCCCGCCGTCCCACAGCACTCCGACTCGGCCAGGCAGCCTCACGGGCACAGCGACTCCTGCCCACCTCGGGAACCGACGCCCCGCTCGGGCTCAGGCTCCGAAAAACCACCACAGCGGGGCAGCTACCCTCAATGCAGCCGAAATTCAAATCCCTCCCCTTCGAGAGGCGCGCCTCACCCGGCCACGGCCTCCAAATCGCTCCCCTTAGGCGAAAATTAAGCCCCCGTGGCCGATAATACCCCTCCTTGATCGTGCACAAGGGCAGCTCCAAGTTGAACGGGCTCAGGCTCCAAAAACCCACAACAGCGGGCAGCTACCCTCAATGCAGCCGAAATTCAAATCCCTCCCCTTCGAGAGGCGCGCCTCACCCGGCCACGGCCTCCAAATCGCTCCCCTTAGGCGAAAATTAAGCCCCCGTGGCCGATAATACCCCTCCTTGATCGTGCACAAGGGCAGCTCCAAGTTGAACGGGCTCAGGCTCCAAAAACCCACAACAGCGGGCAGCTACCCTCAATGCAGCCGAAATTCAAATCCCTCCCCTTCGAAAGGCGCGCCTCACCCGGCCACGGCCTCCAAATCGCTCCCCTTAGGCGAAAATTAAGCCCCCGTGGCCGATAATACCCCTCCTTGATCGTGCACAAGGGCAGCTCCAAGTTGAACGGGCTCAGGCTCCAAAAACCCACAACAGCGGGCAGCTACCCTCAATGCAGCCGAAATTCAAATCCCTCCCCTTCGAAAGGCGCGCCTCACCCGGCCACGGCCTCCAAATCGCTCCCCTTAGGCGAAAATTAAGCCCCCGTGGCGGATAATACCCCTCCTTGATCGTGCACAAGGGCAGCTCCAAGTTGAACGGAGAAGTCAGTAACCAACCAAAAATAAGCTTGGTTACTGATTTCTCCCGTTGGTTACTGACTTCTCCCTTTGGTTACTGATTTCTCCCGTTGGTTACTCATTTCTCTTGTTGGTTACTGATTTCTCCCGTTGGTTACTGACTTCTCCCTTTGGTTACTGATTTCTCCCGTTGGTTACTGACTTCTCCCGTTGGTTACTCATTTCTCCCGTTGGTTACTCATTTCTCCCGTTGGTTACTCATTTCTCCTGTTGGTTACTGATTTCTTGGTTACTCATTTCTCTTCTTGGTTACTCATTTCTCCTGTTGGTTACTGATTTCTTGGTTACTCATTTCTCTTCTTGGTTACTCATTTCCCTTTCTGACACTTAGAATTTTTTTTGACACTTAGAATTCTTTTTGACACTTAGAATTTTTTTTGACACTTAGAATTTTTTTTGACACTTAGAATTTTTTTTGACACTTAGAATTTTTTTGACACTTAGAATTTTTTTTGACACTTAGAATTTTTTTTGACACTTAGAATTTTTTTTGACACTTAGAATTTTTTTTGACACTTAGAATTTTTTTGACACTTAGAATTTTTTTTGACACTTAGAATTTTTTTTGACACTTAGAATTTTTTTTGACACTTAGAATTTTTTTTGACACTTAGAATTTTTTTTGACACTTAGAATTTTTTTTGACACTTAGAATTCTTTTTGACACTTAGAATTTTTTTTGACACTTAGAATTTTTTTGACACTTAGAATTTTTTTGACACTTAGAATTCTTTTTGACACTTAGAATTTTTTTTGACACTTAGAATTTTTTTTGACACTTAGAATTTTTTTTGACACTTAGAATTTTTTTCTAAGTTTTTCCTTCTGGTTACTGACTTCCCTCGTCGGGCACGGGGATTTTCGACTTCCTCCTCCCGACCGAGGGGCCTCATTTTCGGGCATTTTCCTCAGATTTCCAAGCATTTTTAGACACTTTTCCCGACTTTTCCTGCTTACTGATTTCACACTTTTGGCCATTTTTATGCATTTTCCTGGTTACTGATTTCACGCTTTTGGACATTTTCGGAGGTTCCGACGGCTTTTTCGCCTTACTGCTTCGGGCACTTTGCTGACCTTTTCCCGCTTACCCCTTTCAAGGTTTTGGACGTCTCCGGTCGGGTCCGCGCCCCTCGCCCGGGCCGGAACGCCTCCCCGCCGGCCGAGTTCCTCGGGGTCGCCCCCTCGCCCGGGAAAAACCGCTCCCCGCCGTCCCACAGCACTCCGACTCGGCCAGGCAGCCTCACGGGCACAGCGACTCCTGCCCACCTCGGGAACCGACGCCCCGCTCGGGCTCAGGCTCCGAAAAACCACCACAGCGGGGCAGCTACCCTCAATGCAGCCGAAATTCAAACTCCTCCCCTCCGAAAGGCGCGCCTCACCCGGCCACGGCCTCGGAACTGCTCCCCTTCCTCGGGATCGGCCCCTCGCCCGGGAAAACCCGCTCCCCGCCGTCCCACAGCACTCCGACTCGGCCAGGCAGCCTCACGGGCACAGCGACTCCTGCCCACCTCGGGAACCGACGCCCCGCTCGGGCTCAGGCTCCGAAAACCCACAACAGCGGGCAGCTACCCTCAATGCAGCCGAAATTCAAATTCCTCCCCTCCGAAAGGCGCGCCTCACCCGGCCACGGCCTCCAAATCGCTCCCCTTCCTCGGGATCGCCCCCTCGCCCGGGAAAACCCGCTCCCCGCCGTCCCACAGCACTCCGACTCGGCCAGGCAGCCTCACGGGCACAGCGACTCCTGCCCACCTCGGGAACCGACGCCCCGCTCGGGCTCAGGCTCCGAAAAACCACCACAGCGGGGCAGCTACCCTCAATGCAGCCGAAATTCAAATTCCTCCCCTTCGAGAGGCGCGCCTCACCCGGCCACGGCCTCCAAATCGCTCCCCTTAGGCGAAAATTAAGCCCCCGTGGCGGATAATACCCCTCCTTGATCGTGCACAAGGGCAGCTCCAAGTTGAACGGAGAAGTCAGTAACCAACCAAAAATAAGCTTGGTTACTGATTTCTCCCGTTGGTTACTGACTTCTCCCTTTGGTTACTGATTTCTCCCGTTGGTTACTCATTTCTCTTGTTGGTTACTGATTTCTCCCGTTGGTTACTGACTTCTCC
>NW_026728282.1:0-132498 GCF_030684315.1 Stegostoma tigrinum
TGTTTCAGCCCCTCTGTTTCAGCCCCTCTGTTTCAGCCCCTCTGTTTCACCCCCTCTGTTTCAGCTCCTCTGTTTCTCGCCCTCTGTTTCTCGCCCTCTGTTTCATCCCCTCTGTTTCTCGCCCTCTGTTTCAGCCCCTCTGTTTCTCGCCCTCTGTTTCAGCCCCTCTGTTTCAGCCCCTCTGTTTCAGCCCCTCTGTTTCTCGCCCTCTGTTTCAGCCCCTCTGTTTCAGCCCCTCTGTTTCAGCCCCTCTGTTTCTCGCCCTCTGTTTCAGCCCCTCTGTTTCAGCCCCTCTGTTTCAGCCCCTGTGTTTCTCGCCCTCTGTTTCAGCCCCTCTGTTTCAGCCCCTCTGTTTCAGCCCCTCTGTTTCAGCCCCTCTGTTTCTCGCCCTCTGTTTCTAGCCCTCTGTTTCTCGCTCACTGTTTCTCGCCCACTGTTTCTCGCCCTGTGTTTCAGCCCCTCTGTTTCAGCCCCTCTGTTTCAGCCCCTCTGTTTCAGCCCCTCTGTTTCTCGCCATCTGTTTCAGCCCCTCTGTTTCTCGCCCTCTGTTTCAGCCCCTCTGTTTCAGCCCCTCTGTATCAGCCCCTCTGTTTCATCCCCTCTGTTTCTCGCTCTCTGTTTCTAGCCCTCTGTTTCAGCCCCTCTGTTTCAGCCCCTCTGTTTCAGCCCCTCTGTTTCAGCCCCTCTGTTTATCGCCCTCTGTTTCTCGCCCTCTGTTTCTCGCCCTCTGTTTCTCGCTTTCTGTTTCTCTCCCTCTGTTTCTCGCCCTCTGTTTCAGCCCCTTTGTTTCAGCCCCTCTGTTTCTCGCCCTCTGTTTCTCGCCCACAGTTTCTCGCCCTCTGTTTCAGCCCCTCTGTTTCAGCCCCTCTGTTTCAGCCCCTCTGTTTCAGCCCCTCTGTTTCTCGCCCTCTGTTTCAGCCCCTCTGTTTCAGCCCCTCTGTTTCAGCCCCGCTGTTTCAGCCCCTCTGTTTCTCGCCCTCTGTTTCAGCCCCTCTGTTTCAACCCCTCTGTTTCAGCCCCTCTGTTTCAGCCCTCTGTTTCTCGCCCTCTGTTTCAGCCCCTCTGTTTCAGCCCGTCTCTTTCAGCCCCTCTGTTTCAGCCCCTCTGTTTCTCGCCCTCTGTTTCTCGCCCTCTGTTTCTCGCCCTCTGTTTCTCGCCCTCTGTTTCAGCCCCTCTGTTTCAGCCCCTCTGTTTCAGCCCCTCTGTTTCTGGCCCTCTGTTTCTCGCCCACTGTTTCTCGCCCTCTGTTTCAGGCCCTCTGTTTCAGCCCCTCTGTTTCAGACCGTCTGTTTCAGCCCCTCTGTTTCGCGCCCTGTGTTTCAGCCCCTCTGGTTCAGCCCCTCTGTTTCTCGCCCTCTGTTTCAGCCCCTCTGTTTCAGCCCCTCTGTTTCAGCCCCTCTGTTTCAGCCCCTCTGTTTCTCGCCCTCTGTTTCTCGCCCTCTGTTTCTCGCCCTCTGTTTCAGCACCTCTGTTTCAGCCCCTCTGTTTCAGCCCCTCTGTTTCAGCCTCTCTGTTTCTCGCTTTCTGTTTTAGCCCCTCTGTTTCAGCCCCTCTGTTTCTCGCTCTCTGTTTCTCGCCCTCTGTTTCTCGCCCTCTGTTTCTCGCCCTCTGTTTCAGCCCCTCTGTTTCTCGCCCTCTGTTTCAGCCCCTCTGTTTCAGCCCCTCTGTTTCAGCCCCTCTGTTTCAGCCCCTCTGTTTCAGCTCCTCTGTTTCTCACCCTCTGTTTCTCGCCCTCTGTTTCAGCCCCTCTGTTTCTCGCCCTCTGTTTCAGCCCCTCTGTTTCTCGCCCTCTGTTTCAGCCCCTCTGATTCAGCCCCTCTGTTTCAGCCCCTCTGTTTCTCGCCCTCTGTTTCAGCCCCTCTGTTTCAGCCCCTCTGTTTCACGCCCTCTGTTTCAGCCCCTCTGTTTCAGCCCCTCTGTATCAGCCCCTCTGTTTCAGCCCCTCTGATTATCGACCTCTGTTTCTCGCCCTCTCTTTCAAACCCTCTGTTTCAGCCCCTCTGTTTCAGCCCCTCTGTTTCAGCCCCTCTGTTTCTCGCCCTCTGTTTCTAGCCCTCTGTTTCTCGCTCTCTGTTTCTCGCCCTCTGTTTCTCGCCCTTTGTTTCAGCCCCTCTGTTTCAGCCCCACTGGTTCAGCCCCTCTGTTTCAGCCCCTCTGTTTCTCGCCCTCTGTTTCAGCCCCTCTGTTTCACGCCCTCTGTTTCAGCCCCTCTGTTTCAGCCCCTCTGTATCAGCCCCTCTGTTTCAGCCCCTCTGTTTCTCGCCCTCTGTTTCTAGCCCTCTGGTTCAGCCCCTCAGTTTTAGCCCCTCTCTTTCAGCCCCTCTGTTTCAGCCCCTCTGTTTATCGCCCTCTGTTTCTCGCCCTCTGTTTCTCGCCCTCTGTTTCTCGCTTTCTGTTTCTCGCCCTCTGTTTCTCGCCCTCTGTTTCAGCCCCTCTGTTTCAGCCCCTCTGTTTCAGCCCCTCTGTTTCTCGCCCTCTGTTTCTCGCCCACTGTTTCTCGCCCTCTGTTTCAGGCCCTCTGTTTCAGCCCCTCTGTTTCAGCCCCTCTGTTTCAGCCCCTCTGTTTCTCGCCCTCTGTTTCAGCCCCTCTGTTTCAGCACCTCTGTTTCTCGCTCTCTGTTTCAGCCCCTCTGTTTCAGCCCCTCTGTATCAGCCCCTCTGTTCCAGCCCCTCTGTTTCTCGCCCTCTGTTTCACGCCCTCTGTTTCAGCCCCTCTGTTTCAGCCCCTCTGTTTCAGCCACTCTGTTTCAGCCCTTCTGTTTCAGCCCCTCTGTTTCTCGCCCTCTGTTCCTCGCCCTCTGTTTCTCGCTCTCTGTTTCTCGCCCTCTGTTTCTCACCCTCTGTTTCAGCCCCTCTGTTTCAGCCCCTCTGTATCAGCCCCTCTGTTTCAGCCCCTCTGTTTCAGCCTCTCTGTTTCTCCCCCTCTGTTTCAGCCCCTCTGTTTCAGCCCCTCTGTTTCAGCCCCTCTGTTTCAGTTCCTCAGTTTCTCGCCCTCTGTTTCTCGCTCTCTGTTTCTCGCTCTCTGTTTCTCGCCCTCTGTTTCTCGCCCTCTGTTTCAGCCCCTCTGTTTCCGCCCTTCTGTTTCAGCCCCTCTGTTTCTCGCACTCTGTTTCTCGCCCTCTGTTTCAGCCCCTCTGTTTCAGCCCCTCTGTTTCTCGCCCTCTGTTTCAGCCCCTCTGTTTCAGCCCCTCTGTATCAGCCCCTCTGTTTCAGCCCCTCTGTTTCTCGCACTCTGTTTCTCGCCCTCTGTTTCAGCCCCTCTGTTTCAGCCCCTCTGTTTCAGCCCCTCTGTTTCAGCCCCTCAGTTTCTCGCCCTCTGTTTCTCGCTCTCTGTTTCTCGCTCTCTGTTTCTCGCCCTCTGTTTCTCGCCCTCTGTTTCAGCCCCTCTGGATCAGCCCCTCTGTTTCAGCCCCTCTGTTTCTCGCCCTCTGTTTCAGCCCCTCTGTTTCTCGCCCTCTGTTTCAGCCCCTCTGTTTAAGCCCCTCTGTATCAGCCCCTCAGTTTCAGCCCCTCTGTTTCTCGCACTCTGTTTCTCGCCCTCTGTTTCAGCCCCTCTGTTTCAGCCCCTCTGTTTCAGCCCCTCTGTTTCAGCCCCTCTGTTTCTCGCCCTCTGTTTCTCGCCCTCTGTTTTTCGCCCTCTGTTTCTCGCTCTCTGTTTCTCGCCCTCTGTTTCTCGCCCTCTGTTTCTCGCCCTCTGTTTCAGCCCCTCTGTTTCAGCCCGACTCTTTCAGCCCCATTGTTTCAGCCCCTCTGTTTCTCGCCCTCTGTTTCTCGCCCTCTGTTTCTCGCCCTCTGTTGCTCGCCCTCTGTTTCAGCCCCTCTGTTTCAGCCCCTCTGTTTCAGCCCCTCTGTTTCTCGCCCTCTGTTTCTCGCCCACTGTTTCTCGCTCTCTGTTTCAGCCCCTCTGTTTCAGCCCCTCTGTTTCAGCCCCTCTGTTTCAGCCCCTCTGTTTCTCGCCCTCTGTTTCAGGCCCTCTGTTTCAGCCCCTCTGTTTCAGCCCCTCTGTTTCAGCCCCCTGTTTCTCGCCCTCTGTTTCAGCCCCTCTGTTTCAGCCCCTCTGTTTCAGCCCCTCTGTTTCAGCCCCTCTGTTTCTCGCCCTCTGTTTCTCGCCCTCTGTTTCTCGCCCTCTGTTACAGCCCCTCTGTTTCAGCCCCTCTGTTTCAGCCCCTCTGTTTCAGCCTCTCTGTTTCTCGCCCTCTGTTTCAGCCCCTCTGTTTCAGCCCCTCTGTTTCAGCCCCTCTGTTTCAGCCCCTCTGTTTCTCGCTCTCTGTTTCTCGCCCTCTGATTCTCGCCCTCTGTTTCTCGCCCTCTGTTTCAGCCCCTCTGTTTCAGCCCCTCTGTTTCTCGCCCTCTGTTTCTCGCCCTCTGTTTCTCGCCCTCTGTTTCAGCCCCTCTGTATCAGCCCCTCTGTTTCAGCCCCTCTGTTCCTCGCCCTCTGTTTCAGCCCCTCTGTTTCAACCCCTCTGTTTCAGCCCCTCTGTTTCAGCCCCTCTGTTTCAGATCCTCTGTTACTCGCCCTCTGTTTCTCGCCCTCTGTTTCAGCCCCTCTGTTTCTCGCCCTCTGTTTCAGCCCCTCTGTTTCTCGCCCTCTGTTTCAGCCCCTCTGTTTCAGCCCCTCTGTTTCAGCCCCTCTGTTTCTCGCCCTCTGTTTCAGCCCCTCTGTTTCAGCCCCTCTGTTTCAGCCCCTCTGTTTCTCGCCCTCTGTTTCAGCCCCTCTGTTTCAGCCCCTCTGTATCAGCCCCTCTGTTTCAGCCCCTCTGTTTCTCGCCCTCTGTTTCTCGCCCTCTGTTTCTCACCCTCTGTTTCAGCCCCTCTGTTTCAGCCCCTCTGTATCAGCCCCTCTGTTTCAGCCCCTCTGTTTCTCGCTTTCTGTTTCTCGCCCTCTGTTTCTCGCCCTCTGTTTCAGCCCCTCTGTTTCAGCCCCTCTGTTTCAGCCCCTCTGTTTCTCGCCCTCTGTTTCTCGCCCACTGTTTCTCGCCCTCTGTTTCAGGCCCTCTGTTTCAGCCCCTCTGTTTCAGCCCCTCTGTTTCAGCCCCTCTGTTTCTCGCCCTCTGTTTCAGCCCCTCTGTTTCAGCACCTCTGTTTCTCGCTCTCTGTTTCAGCCCCTCTGTTTCAGCCCCTCTGTATCAGCCCCTCTGTTCCAGCCCCTCTGTTTCTCGCCCTCTGTTTCACTCCCTCTGTTTCAGCCCCTCTGTTTCAGCCCCTCTGTTTCAGCCACTCTGTTTCAGCCCTTCTGTTTCAGCCCCTCTGTTTCTCGCCCTCTGTTCCTCGCCCTCTGTTTCTCGCTCTCTGTTTCTCGCCCTCTGTTTCTCACCCTCTGTTTCAGCCCCTCTGTTTCAGCCCCTCTGTATCAGCCCCTCTGTTTCAGCCCCTCTGTTTCAGCCTCTCTGTTTCTCCCCCTCTGTTTCAGCCCCTCTGTTTCAGCCCCTCTGTTTCAGCCCCTCTGTTTCAGTTCCTCAGTTTCTCGCCCTCTGTTTCTCGCTCTCTGTTTCTCGCTCTCTGTTTCTCGCCCTCTGTTTCTCGCCCTCTGTTTCAACCCCTCTGTTTCCGCCCTTCTGTTTCAGCCCCTCTGTTTCTCGCACTCTGTTTCTCGCCCTCTGTTTCAGCCCCTCTGTTTCAGCCCCTCTGTTTCTCGCCCTCTGTTTCAGCCCCTCTGTTTCAGCCCCTCTGTATCAGCCCCTCTGTTTCAGCCCCTCTGTTTCTCGCACTCTGTTTCTCGCCCTCTGTTTCAGCCCCTCTGTTTCAGCCCCTCTGTTTCAGCCCCTCTGTTTCAGCCCCTCAGTTTCTCGCCCTCTGTTTCTCGCTCTCTGTTTCTCGCTCTCTGTTTCTCGCCCTCTGTTTCTCGCCCTCTGTTTCAGCCCCTCTGGATCAGCCCCTCTGTTTCAGCCCCTCTGTTTCTCGCCCTCTGTTTCAGCCCCTCTGTTTCTCGCCCTCTGTTTCAGCCCCTCTGTTTAAGCCCCTCTGTATCAGCCCCTCAGTTTCAGCCCCTCTGTTTCTCGCACTCTGTTTCTCGCCCTCTGTTTCAGCCCCTCTGTTTCAGCCCCTCTGTTTCAGCCCCTCTGTTTCAGCCCCTCTGTTTCTCGCCCTCTGTTTCTCGCCCTCTGTTTTTCGCCCTCTGTTTCTCGCTCTCTGTTTCTCGCCCTCTGTTTCTCGCCCTCTGTTTCTCGCCCTCTGTTTCAGCCCCTCTGTTTCAGCCCGACTCTTTCAGCCCCATTGTTTCAGCCCCTCTGTTTCTCGCCCTCTGTTTCTCGCCCTCTGTTTCTCGCCCTCTGTTGCTCGCCCTCTGTTTCAGCCCTTCTGTTTCAGCCCCTCTGTTTCAGCCCCTCTGTTTCTCGCCCTCTGTTTCTCGCCCACTGTTTCTCGCTCTCTGTTTCAGCCCCTCTGTTTCAGCCCCTCTGTTTCAGCCCCTCTGTTTCAGCCCCTCTGTTTCTCGCCCTCTGTTTCAGGCCCTCTGTTTCAGCCCCTCTGTTTCAGCCCCTCTGTTTCAGCCCCCTGTTTCTCGCCCTCTGTTTCAGCCCCTCTGTTTCAGCCCCTCTGTTTCAGCCCCTCTGTTTCAGCCCCTCTGTTTCTCGCCCTCTGTTTCTCGCCCTCTGTTTCTCGCCCTCTGTTACAGCCCCTCTGTTTCAGCCCCTCTGTTTCAGCCCCTCTGTTTCAGCCTCTCTGTTTCTCGCCCTCTGTTTCAGCCCCTCTGTTTCAGCCCCTCTGTTTCAGCCCCTCTGTTTCAGCCCCTCTGTTTCTCGCTCTCTGTTTCTCGCCCTCTGATTCTCGCCCTCTGTTTCTCGCCCTCTGTTTCAGCCCCTCTGTTTCAGCCCCTCTGTTTCTCGCCCTCTGTTTCTCGCCCTCTGTTTCTCGCCCTCTGTTTCAGCCCCTCTGTATCAGCCCCTCTGTTTCAGCCCCTCTGTTCCTCGCCCTCTGTTTCAGCCCCTCTGTTTCAACCCCTCTGTTTCAGCCCCTCTGTTTCAGCCCCTCTGTTTCAGATCCTCTGTTTCTCGCCCTCTGTTTCTCGCCCTCTGTTTCAGCCCCTCTGTTTCTCGCCCTCTGTTTCAGCCCCTCTGTTTCTCGCCCTCTGTTTCAGCCCCTCTGTTTCAGCCCCTCTGTTTCAGCCCCTCTGTTTCTCGCCCTCTGTTTCAGCCCCTCTGTTTCAGCCCCTCTGTTTCAGCCCCTCTGTTTCTCGCCCTCTGTTTCAGCCCCTCTGTTTCAGCCCCTCTGTATCAGCCCCTCTGTTTCAGCCCCTCTGTTTCTCGCCCTCTGTTTCTCGCCCTCTGTTTCAAACCCTCTGTTTCAGCCCCTCTGTTTCAGCCCCTCTGTTTCAGCCCCTCTGTTTCTCGCCCTATGTTTCTAGCCCTCTGTTTCTCGCTCACTGTTTCTCGCCCTCTGTTTCTCGCCCTGTGTTTCAGCCCCTCTGTTTCAGCCCCTCTGCTTCAGCCCCTCTGTTTCAGCCCCTCTGTTTCTCGCCATCTGTTTCAGCCCCTCTGTTTCTCGCCCTCTGTTTCAGCCCCTCTGTTTCAGCCCCTCTGTTTCAGCCCCTCTGTTTCAGCCCCTCTGTTTCTCGCCCTCTGTTTCAGCCCCTCTGTTTCAGCCCCTCTGTATCAGCCCCTCTGTTTCAGCCCCTCTGTTTCTCGCCCTCTGTTTCTCGCCCTCTGTTTCAAACCCTCTGTTTCAGCCCCTCTGTTTCAGCCCCTCTGTTTCAGCCCCTCTGTTTCAGCCCCTCTGTTTCTCGCCCTATGTTTCTAGCCCTCTGTTTCTCGCTCACTGTTTCTCGCCCTCTGTTTCTCGCCCTGTGTTTCAGCCCCTCTGTTTCAGCCCCTCTGGTTCAGCCCCTCTGTTTCAGCCCCTCTGTTTCTCGCCATCTGTTTCAGCCCCTCTGTTTCTCGCCCTCTGTTTCAGCCCCTCTGTTTCAGCCCCTCTGTATCAGCCCCTCTGTTTCAGCCCCTCTGTTTCTCGCTCTCTGTTTCTAGCCCTCTGTTTCAGCCCCTCTGTTTCAGCCCCTCTCTTTCAGCCCCTCTGTTTCAGCCCCTCTGTTTATCGCCCTCTGTTTCTCGCCCTCTGTTTCTCGCCCTCTGTTTCTCGCTTTCTGTTTCTCTCCCTCTGTTTCTCGCCCTCTGTTTCAGCCCCTCTGTTTCAGCCCCTCTGTTTCTCGCCCTCTGTTTCTCGCCCACTGTTTCTCGCCCTCTGTTTCAGCCCCTCTGTTTCAGCCCCTCTGTTTCAGCCCTCTGTTTCAGCCCCTCTGTTTCTCGCCCTCTGTTTCAGCCCCTCTGTTTCAGCCCCTCTGTTTCAGCCCCTCTGTTTCAGCCCCTCTGTTTCTCGCCCTCTGTTTCAGCCCCTCTGTTTCAGCCCCTCTGTTTCAGCCCCTCTGTTTCAGCCCCCTGTTTCTCGCCCTCTGTTTCAGCCCCTCTGTTTCAGCCCCTCTGTTTCAGCCCCTCTGTTTCAGCCCCTCTGTTTCTCGCCCTCTGTTTCTCGCCCTCTGTTTCTCGCCCTCTGTTTCAGCCCCACTGTTTCAGCCCCTCTGTTTCAGCCCCTCTGTTTCAGCCTCTCTGTTTCTCGCCCTCTGTTTCAGCCCCTCTGTTTCAGCCCCTCTGTTTCAGCCCCTCTGTTTCTCGCTCACTGTTTCTCGCCCTCTGATTCTCGCCCTCTGTTTCTCGCCCTCTGTTTCAGCCCCTCTGTTTCAGCCCCTCTGTTTCTCGCCCTCTGTTTCTCGCCCTCTGTTTCTCGCCCTCTGTTTCAGCCCCTCTGTATCAGCCACTCTGTTTCAGCCGCTCTGTTTCTCGCCCTCTGTTTCAGCCCCTCTGTTTCAGCCCCTCTGTTTCAGCCCCTCTGTTTCAGCCCCTCTGTTTCAGCTCCTCTGTTTCTCGCCCTCTGTTTCTCGCCCTCTGTTTCAGCCCCTCTGTTTCTCGCCCTCTGTTTCAGCCCCTCTGTTTCTCGCCCTCTGTTTCAGCCCCTCTGTTTCAGCCCCTCTGTTTCAGCCCCTCTGTTTCTCGCCCTCTGTTTCAGCCCCTCTGTTTCAGCCCCTCTGTTTCTCGCCCTCTGTTTCAGCCCCTCTGTTTCAGCCCCTCTGTATCAGCCCCTTTGTTTCAGACCCTCTGTTTCTCGCCCTCTGTTTCTCGCCCTCTGTTTCAAACCCTCTGTTTCACCCCCTCTGTTTCAGCCCCTCTGTTTCAGCCCCTCTGTTTCAGCCCCTCTGTTTCTCGCCCTCTGTTTCTAGCCCTCTGTTTCTCGCTCTCTGTTTCTCGCCCTCTGTTTCTCGCCCTGTGTTTCAGCCCCTCTGTTTCAGCCCCTCTGTTTCTCGCCCTCTGTTTCTCGCCCACTGTTTCTCGCCCTCTGTTTCAGCCCCTCTGTTTCAGCCCCTCTGTTTCAGCCCCTCTGTTTCAGCCCCTCTGTTTCTCGCCCTCTGTTTCAGCCCCTCTGTTTCAGCCCCTCTGTTTCAGCCCCGCTGTTTCAGCCCCTCTGTTTCTCGCCCTCTGTTTCTCGCCCTCTGTTTCAGCCCCTCTGTTTCAGCCCGTCTCTTTCAGCCCCTCTGTTTCAGCCCCTCTGTTTCTCGCCCTCTGTTTCAGCCCCTCTGGTTCAGCCCCTCTGTTTCTCGCCCTCTGTTTCAGCCCCTCTGTTTCAGCCCCTCTGTTTCAGCCCCTCTGTTTCAGCCCCTCTGTTTCTCTTCCTCTGTTTCTCGCCCTCTGTTTCTCGCCCTCTGTTTCAGCACCTCTGTTTCAGCCCCTCTGTTTCAGCCCCTCTGTTTCAGCCTCTCTGTTTCTCGCCCTCTGTTTCAGCCCCTCTGTTTCAGCCCCTCTGTTTCTCGCTCTCTGTTTCTCGCCCTCTGTTTCTCGCCCTCTGTTTCTCGCCCTCTGTTTCAGCCCCTCTGTTTCTCGCCCTCTGTTTCAGCCCCTCTGTTTCAGCCCCTCTGTTTCAGCCCCTCTGTTTCAGCCCCTCTGTTTCAGCTCCTCTGTTTCTCACCCTCTGTTTCTCGCCCTCTGTTTCAGCCCCTCTGTTTCTCGCCCTCTGTTTCAGCCCCTCTGTTTCTCGCCCTCTGTTTCAGCCCCTCTGATTCAGCCCCTCTGTTTCAGCCCCTCTGTTTCTCGCCCTCTGTTTCAGCCCCTCTGTTTCAGCCCCTCTGTTTCACGCCCTCTGTTTCAGCCCCTCTGTTTCAGCCCCTCTGTATCAGCCCCTCTGTTTCAGCCCCTCTGATTATCGACCTCTGTTTCTCGCCCTCTCTTTCAAACCCTCTGTTTCAGCCCCTCTGTTTCAGCCCCTCTGTTTCAGCCCCTCTGTTTCTCGCCCTCTGTTTCTAGCCCTCTGTTTCTCGCTCTCTGTTTCTCGCCCTCTGTTTCTCGCCCTGTGTTTCAGCCCCTCTGTTTCAGCCCCACTGGTTCAGCCCCTCTGTTTCAGCCCCTCTGTTTCTCGCCCTCTGTTTCAGCCCCTCTGTTTCACGCCCTCTGTTTCAGCCCCTCTGTTTCAGCCCCTCTGTATCAGCCCCTCTGTTTCAGCCCCTCTGTTTCTCGCCCTCTGTTTCTAGCCCTCTGTTTCAGCCCCTCAGTTTAAGCCCCTCTCTTTCAGCCCCTCTGTTTCAGCCCCTCTGTTTATCGCCCTCTGTTTCTCGCCCTCTGTTTCTCGCCCTCTGTTTCTCGCTTTCTGTTTCTCGCCCTCTGTTTCTCGCCCTCTGTTTCAGCCCCTCTGTTTCAGCCCCTCTGTTTCAGCCCCTCTGTTTCTCGCCCTCTGTTTCTCGCCCACTGTTTCTCGCCCTCTGTTTCAGGCCCTCTGTTTCAGCCCCTCTGTTTCAGCCCCTCTGTTTCAGCCCCTCTGTTTCTCGCCCTCTGTTTCAGCCCCTCTGTTTCAGCACCTCTGTTTCTCGCTCTCTGTTTCAGCCCCTCTGTTTCAGCCCCTCTGTATCAGCCCCTCTGTTCCAGCCCCTCTGTTTCTCGCCCTCTGTTTCACGCCCTCTGTTTCAGCCCCTCTGTTTCAGCCCCTCTGTTTCAGCCACTCTGTTTCAGCCCTTCTGTTTCAGCCCCTCTGTTTCTCGCCCTCTGTTCCTCGCCCTCTGTTTGTCGCTCTCTGTTTCTCGCCCTCTGTTTCTCACCCTCTGTTTCAGCCCCTCTGTTTCAGCCCCTCTGTATCAGCCCCTCTGTTTCAGCCCCTCTGTTTCAGCCTCTCTGTTTCTCCCCCTCTGTTTCAGCCCCTCTGTTTCAGCCCCTCTGTTTCAGCCCCTCTGTTTCAGTTCCTCAGTTTCTCGCCCTCTGTTTCTCGCTCTCTGTTTCTCGCTCTCTGTTTCTCGCCCTCTGTTTCTCGCCCTCTGTTTCAGCCCCTCTGTTTCCGCCCTTCTGTTTCAGCCCCTCTGTTTCTCGCACTCTGTTTCTCGCCCTCTGTTTCAGCCCCTCTGTTTCAGCCCCTCTGTTTCTCGCCCTCTGTTTCAGCCCCTCTGTTTCAGCCCCTCTGTATCAGCCCCTCTGTTTCAGCCCCTCTGTTTCTCGCACTCTGTTTCTCGCCCTCTGTTTCAGCCCCTCTGTTTCAGCCCCTCTGTTTCAGCCCCTCTGTTTCAGCCCCTCAGTTTCTCGCCCTCTGTTTCTCGCTCTCTGTTTCTCGCTCTCTGTTTCTCGCCCTCTGTTTCTCGCCCTCTGTTTCAGCCCCTCTGGATCAGCCCCTCTGTTTCAGCCCCTCTGTTTCTCGCCCTCTGTTTCAGCCCCTCTGTTTCTCGCCCTCTGTTTCAGCACCTCTGTTTAAGCCCCTCTGTATCAGCCCCTCTGTTTCAGCCCCTCTGTTTCTCGCACTCTGTTTCTCGCCCTCTGTTTCAGCCCCTCTGTTTCAGCCCCTCTGTTTCAGCCCCTCTGTTTCAGCCCCTCTGTTTCTCGCCCTCTGTTTCTCGCCCTCTGTTTCTCGCCCTCTGTTTCTCGCTCTCTGTTTCTCGCCCTCTGTTTCTCGCCCTCTGTTTCTCGCCCTCTGTTTCAGCCCCTCTGTTTCAGCCCGACTCTTTCAGCCCCATTGTTTCAGCCCCTCTGTTTCTCGCCCTCTGTTTCTCGCCCTCTGTTTCTCGCCCTCTGTTGCTCGCCCTCTGTTTCAGCCCCTCTGTTTCAGCCCCTCTGTTTCAGCCCCTCTGTTTCTCGCCCTCTGTTTCTCGCCCACTGTTTCTCGCTCTCTGTTTCAGCCCCTCTGTTTCAGCCCCTCTGTTTCAGCCCCTCTGTTTCAGCCCCTCTGTTTCTGGCCCTCTGTTTCAGGCCCTCTGTTTCAGCCCCTCTGTTTCAGCCCCTCTGTTTCAGCCCCCTGTTTCTCGCCCTCTGTTTCAGCCCCTCTGTTTCAGCCCCTCTGTTTCAGCCCCTCTGTTTCAGCCCCTCTGTTTCTCGCCCTCTGTTTCTCGCCCTCTGTTTCTCGCCCTCTGTTTCAGCCCCTCTGTTTCAGCCCCTCTGTTTCAGCCCCTCTGTTTCAGCCTCTCTGTTTCTCGCCCTCTGTTTCAGCCCCTCTGTTTCAGCCCCTCTGTTTCAGCCCCTCTGTTTCAGCCCCTCTGTTTCTCGCTCTCTGTTTCTCGCCCTCTGATTCTCGCCCTCTGTTTCTCGCCCTCTGTTTCAGCCCCTCTGTTTCAGCCCCTCTGTTTCTCGCCCTCTGTTTCTCGCCCTCTGTTTCTCGCCCTCTGTTTCAGCCCCTCTGTATCAGCCCCTCTGTTTCAGCCCCTCTGTTCCTCGCCCTCTGTTTCAGCCCCTCTGTTTCAACCCCTCTGTTTCAGCCCCTCTGTTTCAGCCCCTCTGTTTCAGATCCTCTGTTTCTCGCCCTCTGTTTCTCGCCCTCTGTTTCAGCCCCTCTGTTTCTCGCCCTCTGTTTCAGCCCCTCTGTTTCTCGCCCTCTGTTTCAGCCCCTCTGTTTCAGCCCCTCTGTTTCAGCCCCTCTGTTTCTCGCCCTCTGTTTCAGCCCCTCTGTTTCAGCCCCTCTGTTTCAGCCCCTCTGTTTCTCGCCCTCTGTTTCAGCCCCTCTGTTTCAGCCCCTCTGTATCAGCCCCTCTGTTTCAGCCCCTCTGTTTCTCGCCCTCTGTTTCTCGCCCTCTGTTTCAAACCCTCTGTTTCAGCCCCTCTGTTTCAGCCCCTCTGTTTCAGCCCCTCTGTTTCTCGCCCTATGTTTCTAGCCCTCTGTTTCTCGCTCACTGTTTCTCGCCCTCTGTTTCTCGCCCTGTGTTTCAGCCCCTCTGTTTCAGCCCCTCTGGTTCAGCCCCTCTGTTTCAGCCCCTCTGTTTCTCGCCATCTGTTTCAGCCCCTCTGTTTCTCGCCCTCTGTTTCAGCCCCTCTGTTTCAGCCCCTCTGTTTCAGCCCCTCTGTTTCAGCCCCTCTGTTTCTCGCCCTCTGTTTCAGCCCCTCTGTTTCAGCCCCTCTGTATCAGCCCCTCTGTTTCAGCCCCTCTGTTTCTCGCCCTCTGTTTCTCGCCCTCTGTTTCAAACCCTCTGTTTCAGCCCCTCTGTTTCAGCCCCTCTGTTTCAGCCCCTCTGTTTCAGCCCCTCTGTTTCTCGCCCTCTGTTTCAGACCCTCTGTTTCTCGCCCTCTGTTTCAGCCCCTCTGTTTCAGCCCCTCTGTTTCAGCCCCTCTGTTTCTCGCCCTCTGTTTCAGCCCCTGTGTTTCAGCCCCTCTGTTTCAGCCCCTCTGTTTCTCGCCCTCTGTTTCAGCCCCTCTGTTTCAGCCCCTCTGCATCAGCCCCTCTGTTTCAGCCCCTCTGTTTCTCGCCCTCTGTTTCTCGCCCTCTGTTTCAAACCCTCTGTTTCAGCCCCTCTGTTTCAGCCCCTCTGTTTCAGCCCCTCTGTTTCAGCCCCTCTGTTTCTCGCCCTCTGTTTCTAGCCCTCTGTTTCTCGCTCACTGTTTCTCGCCCTCTGTTTCTCGCCCTGTGTTTCAGCCCCTCTGTTTCAGCCCCTCTGGTTCAGCCCCTCTGTTTCAGCCCCTCTGTTTCTCGCCATCTGTTTCAGCCCCTCTGTTTCTCGCCCTCTGTTTCAGCCCCTCTGTTTCAGCCCCTCTGTATCAGCCCCTCTGTTTCAGCCCCTCTGTTTCTCGCTCTCTGTTTCTAGCCCTCTGTTTCAGCCCCTCTGTTTCAGCCCCTCTCTTTCAGCCCCTCTGTTTCAGCCCCTCTGTTTATCGCCCTCTGTTTCTCGCCCTCTGTTTCTCGCCCTCTGTTTCTCGCTTTCTGTTTCTCTCCCTCTGTTTCTCGCCCTCTGTTTCAGCCCCTCTGTTTCAGCCCCTCTGTTTCTCGCCCTCTGTTTCTCGCCCACTGTTTCTCGCCCTCTGTTTCAGCCCCTCTGTTTCAGCCCCTCTGTTTCAGCCCTCTGTTTCAGCCCCTCTGTTTCTCGCCCTCTGTTTCAGCCCCTCTGTTTCAGCCCCTCTGTTTCAGCCCCTCTGTTTCAGCCCCTCTGTTTCTCGCCCTCTGTTTCAGCCCCTCTGTTTCAGCCCCTCTGTTTCAGCCCCTCTGTTTCAGCCCCCTGTTTCTCGCCCTCTGTTTCAGCCCCTCTGTTTCAGCCCCTCTGTTTCAGCCCCTCTGTTTCAGCACCTCTGTTTCTCGCTCTCTGTTTCAGCCCCTCTGTTTCAGCCCCTCTGTATCAGCCCCTCTGTTCCAGCCCCTCTGTTTCTCGCCCTCTGTTTCACGCCCTCTGTTTCAGCCCCTCTGTTTCAGCCCCTCTGTTTCAGCCACTCTGTTTCAGCCCTTCTGTTTCAGCCCCTCTGTTTCTCGCCCTCTGTTCCTCGCCCTCTGTTTCTCGCTCTCTGTTTCTCGCCCTCTGTTTCTCACCCTCTGTTTCAGCCCCTCTGTTTCAGCCCCTCTGTATCAGCCCCTCTGTTTCAGCCCCTCTGTTTCAGCCTCTCTGTTTCTCCCCCTCTGTTTCAGCCCCTCTGTTTCAGCCCCTCTGTTTCAGCCCCTCTGTTTCAGTTCCTCAGTTTCTCGCCCTCTGTTTCTCGCTCTCTGTTTCTCGCTCTCTGTTTCTCGCCCTCTGTTTCTCGCCCTCTGTTTCAGCCCCTCTGTTTCCGCCCTTCTGTTTCAGCCCCTCTGTTTCTCGCACTCTGTTTCTCGCCCTCTGTTTCAGCCCCTCTGTTTCAGCCCCTCTGTTTCTCGCCCTCTGTTTCAGCCCCTCTGTTTCAGCCCCTCTGTATCAGCCCCTCTGTTTCAGCCCCTCTGTTTCTCGCACTCTGTTTCTCGCCCTCTGTTTCAGCCCCTCTGTTTCAGCCCCTCTGTTTCAGCCCCTCTGTTTCAGCCCCTCAGTTTCTCGCCCTCTGTTTCTCGCTCTCTGTTTCTCGCTCTCTGTTTCTCGCCCTCTGTTTCTCGCCCTCTGTTTCAGCCCCTCTGGATCAGCCCCTCTGTTTCAGCCCCTCTGTTTCTCGCCCTCTGTTTCAGCCCCTCTGTTTCTCGCCCTCTGTTTCAGCACCTCTGTTTAAGCCCCTCTGTATCAGCCCCTCTGTTTCAGCCCCTCTGTTTCTCGCACTCTGTTTCTCGCCCTCTGTTTCAGCCCCTCTGTTTCAGCCCCTCTGTTTCAGCCCCTCTGTTTCAGCCCCTCTGTTTCTCGCCCTCTGTTTCTCGCCCTCTGTTTCTCGCCCTCTGTTTCTCGCTCTCTGTTTCTCGCCCTCTGTTTCTCGCCCTCTGTTTCTCGCCCTCTGTTTCAGCCCCTCTGTTTCAGCCCGACTCTTTCAGCCCCATTGTTTCAGCCCCTCTGTTTCTCGCCCTCTGTTTCTCGCCCTCTGTTTCTCGCCCTCTGTTGCTCGCCCTCTGTTTCAGCCCCTCTGTTTCAGCCCCTCTGTTTCAGCCCCTCTGTTTCTCGCCCTCTGTTTCTCGCTCACTGTTTCTCGCCCTCTGTTTCTCGCCCTGTGTTTCAGCCCCTCTGTTTCAGCCCCTCTGGTTCAGCCCCTCTGTTTCAGCCCCTCTGTTTCTCGCCATCTGTTTCAGCCCCTCTGTTTCTCGCCCTCTGTTTCAGCCCCTCTGTTTCAGCCCCTCTGTATCAGCCCCTCTGTTTCAGCCCCTCTGTTTCTCGCTCTCTGTTTCTAGCCCTCTGTTTCAGCCCCTCTGTTTCAGCCCCTCTCTTTCAGCCCCTCTGTTTCAGCCCCTCTGTTTATCGCCCTCTGTTTCTCGCCCTCTGTTTCTCGCCCTCTGTTTCTCGCTTTCTGTTTCTCTCCCTCTGTTTCTCGCCCTCTGTTTCAGCCCCTCTGTTTCAGCCCCTCTGTTTCTCGCCCTCTGTTTCTCGCCCACTGTTTCTCGCCCTCTGTTTCAGCCCCTCTGTTTCAGCCCCTCTGTTTCAGCCCTCTGTTTCAGCCCCTCTGTTTCTCGCCCTCTGTTTCAGCCCCTCTGTTTCAGCCCCTCTGTTTCAGCCCCTCTGTTTCAGCCCCTCTGTTTCTCGCCCTCTGTTTCAGCCCCTCTGTTTCAGCCCCTCTGTTTCAGCCCCTCTGTTTCAGCCCCCTGTTTCTCGCCCTCTGTTTCAGCCCCTCTGTTTCAGCCCCTCTGTTTCAGCCCCTCTGTTTCAGCCCCTCTGTTTCTCGCCCTCTGTTTCTCGCCCTCTGTTTCTCGCCCTCTGTTTCAGCCCCACTGTTTCAGCCCCTCTGTTTCAGCCCCTCTGTTTCAGCCTCTCTGTTTCTCGCCCTCTGTTTCAGCCCCTCTGTTTCAGCCCCTCTGTTTCAGCCCCTCTGTTTCTCGCTCACTGTTTCTCGCCCTCTGATTCTCGCCCTCTGTTTCTCGCCCTCTGTTTCAGCCCCTCTGTTTCAGCCCCTCTGTTTCTCGCCCTCTGTTTCTCGCCCTCTGTTTCTCGCCCTCTGTTTCAGCCCCTCTGTATCAGCCACTCTGTTTCAGCCGCTCTGTTTCTCGCCCTCTGTTTCAGCCCCTCTGTTTCAGCCCCTCTGTTTCAGCCCCTCTGTTTCAGCCCCTCTGTTTCAGCTCCTCTGTTTCTCGCCCTCTGTTTCTCGCCCTCTGTTTCAGCCCCTCTGTTTCTCGCCCTCTGTTTCAGCCCCTCTGTTTCTCGCCCTCTGTTTCAGCCCCTCTGTTTCAGCCCCTCTGTTTCAGCCCCTCTGTTTCTAGCCCTCTGTTTCAGCCCCTCTGTTTCAGCCCCTCTGTTTCTCGCCCTCTGTTTCAGCCCCTCTGTTTCAGCCCCTCTGTATCAGCCCCTTTGTTTCAGACCCTCTGTTTCTCGCCCTCTGTTTCTCGCCCTCTGTTTCAAACCCTCTGTTTCACCCCCTCTGTTTCAGCCCCTCTGTTTCAGCCCCTCTGTTTCAGCCCCTCTGTTTCTCGCCCTCTGTTTCTAGCCCTCTGTTTCTCGCTCTCTGTTTCTCGCCCTCTGTTTCTCGCCCTGTGTTTCAGCCCCTCTGTTTCAGCCCCTCTGTTTCTCGCCCTCTGTTTCTCGCCCACTGTTTCTCGCCCTCTGTTTCAGCCCCTCTGTTTCAGCCCCTCTGTTTCAGCCCCTCTGTTTCAGCCCCTCTGTTTCTCGCCCTCTGTTTCAGCCCCTCTGTTTCAGCCCCTCTGTTTCAGCCCCGCTGTTTCAGCCCCTCTGTTTCTCGCCCTCTGTTTCTCGCCCTCTGTTTCAGCCCCTCTGTTTCAGCCCGTCTCTTTCAGCCCCTCTGTTTCAGCCCCTCTGTTTCTCGACCTCTGTTTCTCGCCCTCTGTTTCTCGCCCTCTGTTTCTGGCCCTCTGTTTCAGCCCCTCTGTTTCAGCCCCTCTGTTTCAGCCCCTCTGTTTCTGGCCCTCTGTTTCTCGCCCACTGTTTCTCGCCCTCTGTTAAAGGCCCTCTGTTTCAGCCCCTCTGTTTCAGACCGTCTGTTTCAGCCCCTCTGTTTCGCGCCCTGTGTTTCAGCCCCTCTGTTTCAACCCCTCTGTTTCAGCCCCTCTGTTTCAGCCCTCTGTTTCTCGCCCTCTGTTTCAGCCCCTCTGTTTCAGCCCGTCTCTTTCAGCCCCTCTGTTTCAGCCCCTCTGTTTCTCGCCCTCTGTTTCTCGCCCTCTGTTTCTCGCCCTCTGTTTCTCGCCCTCTGTTTCAGCCCCTCTGTTTCAGCCCCTCTGTTTCAGCCCCTCTGTTTCTGGCCCTCTGTTTCTCGCCCACTGTTTCTCGCCCTCTGTTTCAGGCCCTCTGTTTCACCCCCTCTGTTTCAGACCGTCTGTTTCAGCCCCTCTGTTTCGCGCCCTGTGTTTCAGCCCCTCTGGTTCAGCCCCTCTGTTTCTCGCCCTCTGTTTCAGCCCCTCTGTTTCAGCCCCTCTGTTTCAGCCCCTCTGTTTCAGCCCCTCTGTTTCTCTTCCTCTGTTTCTCGCCCTCTGTTTCTCGCCCTCTGTTTCAGCACCTCTGTTTCAGCCCCTCTGTTTCAGCCCCTCTGTTTCAGCCTCTCTGTTTCTCGCCCTCTGTTTCAGCCCCTCTGTTTCAGCCCCTCTGTTTCTCGCTCTCTGTTTCTCGCCCTCTGTTTCTCGCCCTCTGTTTCTCGCCCTCTGTTTCAGCCCCTCTGTTTCTCGCCCTCTGTTTCAGCCCCTCTGTTTCAGCCCCTCTGTTTCAGCCCCTCTGTTTCAGCCCCTCTGTTTCAGCTCCTCTGTTTCTCACCCTCTGTTTCTCGCCCTCTGTTTCAGCCCCTCTGTTTCTCGCCCTCTGTTTCAGCCCCTCTGTTTCTCGCCCTCTGTTTCAGCCCCTCTGATTCAGCCCCTCTGTTTCAGCCCCTCTGTTTCTCGCCCTCTGTTTCAGCCCCTCTGTTTCAGCCCCTCTGTTTCACGCCCTCTGTTTCAGCCCCTCTGTTTCAGCCCCTCTGTATCAGCCCCTCTGTTTCAGCCCCTCTGATTATCGACCTCTGTTTCTCGCCCTCTCTTTCAAACCCTCTGTTTCAGCCCCTCTGTTTCAGCCCCTCTGTTTCAGCCCCTCTGTTTCTCGCCCTCTGTTTCTAGCCCTCTGTTTCTCGCTCTCTGTTTCTCGCCCTCTGTTTCTCGCCCTGTGTTTCAGCCCCTCTGTTTCAGCCCCACTGGTTCAGCCCCTCTGTTTCAGCCCCTCTGTTTCTCGCCCTCTGTTTCAGCCCCTCTGTTTCACGCCCTCTGTTTCAGCCCCTCTGTTTCAGCCCCTCTGTATCAGCCCCTCTGTTTCAGCCCCTCTGTTTCTCGCCCTCTGTTTCTAGCCCTCTGTTTCAGCCCCTCAGTTTAAGCCCCTCTCTTTCAGCCCCTCTGTTTCAGCCCCTCTGTTTATCGCCCTCTGTTTCTCGCCCTCTGTTTCTCGCCCTCTGTTTCTCGCTTTCTGTTTCTCGCCCTCTGTTTCTCGCCCTCTGTTTCAGCCCCTCTGTTTCAGCCCCTCTGTTTCAGCCCCTCTGTTTCTCGCCCTCTGTTTCTCGCCCACTGTTTCTCGCCCTCTGTTTCAGGCCCTCTGTTTCAGCCCCTCTGTTTCAGCCCCTCTGTTTCAGCCCCTCTGTTTCTCGCCCTCTGTTTCAGCCCCTCTGTTTCAGCACCTCTGTTTCGCGCTCTCTGTTTCAGCCCCTCTGTTTCAGCCCCTCTGTATCAGCCCCTCTGTTCCAGCCCCTCTGTTTCTCGCCCTCTGTTTCACGCCCTCTGTTTCAGCCCCTCTGTTTCAGCCCCTCTGTTTCAGCCACTCTGTTTCAGCCCTTCTGTTTCAGCCCCTCTGTTTCTCGCCCTCTGTTCCTCGCCCTCTGTTTCTCGCTCTCTGTTTCTCGCCCTCTGTTTCTCACCCTCTGTTTCAGCCCCTCTGTTTCAGCCCCTCTGTATCAGCCCCTCTGTTTCAGCCCCTCTGTTTCAGCCTCTCTGTTTCTCCCCCTCTGTTTCAGCCCCTCTGTTTCAGCCCCTCTGTTTCAGCCCCTCTGTTTCAGTTCCTCAGTTTCTCGCCCTCTGTTTCTCGCTCTCTGTTTCTCGCTCTCTGTTTCTCGCCCTCTGTTTCTCGCCCTCTGTTTCAGCCCCTCTGTTTCCGCCCTTCTGTTTCAGCCCCTCTGTTTCTCGCACTCTGTTTCTCGCCCTCTGTTTCAGCCCCTCTGTTTCAGCCCCTCTGTTTCTCGCCCTCTGTTTCAGCCCCTCTGTTTCAGCCCCTCTGTATCAGCCCCTCTGTTTCAGCCCCTCTGTTTCTCGCACTCTGTTTCTCGCCCTCTGTTTCAGCCCCTCTGTTTCAGCCCCTCTGTTTCAGCCCCTCTGTTTCAGCCCCTCAGTTTCTCGCCCTCTGTTTCTCGCTCTCTGTTTCTCGCTCTCTGTTTCTCGCCCTCTGTTTCTCGCCCTCTGTTTCAGCCCCTCTGGATCAGCCCCTCTGTTTCAGCCCCTCTGTTTCTCGCCCTCTGTTTCAGCCCCTCTGTTTCTCGCCCTCTGTTTCAGCACCTCTGTTTAAGCCCCTCTGTATCAGCCCCTCTGTTTCAGCCCCTCTGTTTCTCGCACTCTGTTTCTCGCCCTCTGTTTCAGCCCCTCTGTTTCAGCCCCTCTGTTTCAGCCCCTCTGTTTCAGCCCCTCTGTTTCTCGCCCTCTGTTTCTCGCCCTCTGTTTCTCGCCCTCTGTTTCTCGCTCTCTGTTTCTCGCCCTCTGTTTCTCGCCCTCTGTTTCTCGCCCTCTGTTTCAGCCCCTCTGTTTCAGCCCGACTCTTTCAGCCCCATTGTTTCAGCCCCTCTGTTTCTCGCCCTCTGTTTCTCGCCCTCTGTTTCTCGCCCTCTGTTGCTCGCCCTCTGTTTCAGCCCCTCTGTTTCAGCCCCTCTGTTTCAGCCCCTCTGTTTCTCGCCCTCTGTTTCTCGCCCACTGTTTCTCGCTCTCTGTTTCAGCCCCTCTGTTTCAGCCCCTCTGTTTCAGCCCCTCTGTTTCAGCCCCTCTGTTTCTGGCCCTCTGTTTCAGGCCCTCTGTTTCAGCCCCTCTGTTTCAGCCCCTCTGTTTCAGCCCCCTGTTTCTCGCCCTCTGTTTCAGCCCCTCTGTTTCAGCCCCTCTGTTTCAGCCCCTCTGTTTCAGCCCCTCTGTTTCTCGCCCTCTGTTTCTCGCCCTCTGTTTCTCGCCCTCTGTTTCAGCCCCTCTGTTTCAGCCCCTCTGTTTCAGCCCCTCTGTTTCAGCCTCTCTGTTTCTCGCCCTCTGTTTCAGCCCCTCTGTTTCAGCCCCTCTGTTTCAGCCCCTCTGTTTCAGCCCCTCTGTTTCTCGCTCTCTGTTTCTCGCCCTCTGATTCTCGCCCTCTGTTTCTCGCCCTCTGTTTCAGCCCCTCTGTTTCAGCCCCTCTGTTTCTCGCCCTCTGTTTCTCGCCCTCTGTTTCTCGCCCTCTGTTTCAGCCCCTCTGTATCAGCCCCTCTGTTTCAGCCCCTCTGTTCCTCGCCCTCTGTTTCAGCCCCTCTGTTTCAACCCCTCTGTTTCAGCCCCTCTGTTTCAGCCCCTCTGTTTCAGATCCTCTGTTTCTCGCCCTCTGTTTCTCGCCCTCTGTTTCAGCCCCTCTGTTTCTCGCCCTCTGTTTCAGCCCCTCTGTTTCTCGCCCTCTGTTTCAGCCCCTCTGTTTCAGCCCCTCTGTTTCAGCCCCTCTGTTTCTCGCCCTCTGTTTCAGCACCTCTGTTTCAGCCCCTCTGTTTCAGCCCCTCTGTTTCTCGCCCTCTGTTTCAGCCCCTCTGTTTCAGCCCCTCTGTATCAGCCCCTCTGTTTCAGCCCCTCTGTTTCTCGCCCTCTGTTTCTCGCCCTCTGTTTCAAACCCTCTGTTTCAGCCCCTCTGTTTCAGCCCCTCTGTTTCAGCCCCTCTGTTTCTCGCCCTATGTTTCTAGCCCTCTGTTTCTCGCTCACTGTTTCTCGCCCTCTGTTTCTCGCCCTGTGTTTCAGCCCCTCTGTTTCAGCCCCTCTGGTTCAGCCCCTCTGTTTCAGCCCCTCTGTTTCTCGCCATCTGTTTCAGCCCCTCTGTTTCTCGCCCTCTGTTTCAGCCCCTCTGTTTCAGCCCCTCTGTTTCAGCCCCTCTGTTTCAGCCCCTCTGTTTCTCGCCCTCTGTTTCAGCCCCTCTGTTTCAGCCCCTCTGTATCAGCCCCTCTGTTTCAGCCCCTCTGTTTCTCGCCCTCTGTTTCTCGCCCTCTGTTTCAAACCCTCTGTTTCAGCCCCTCTGTTTCAGCCCCTCTGTTTCAGCCCCTCTGTTTCAGCCCCTCTGTTTCTCGCCCTCTGTTTCAGACCCTCTGTTTCTCGCCCTCTGTTTCAGCCCCTCTGTTTCAGCCCCTCTGTTTCAGCCCCTCTGTTTCTCGCCCTCTGTTTCAGCCCCTGTGTTTCAGCCCCTCTGTTTCAGCCCCTCTGTTTCTCGCCCTCTGTTTCAGCCCCTCTGTTTCAGCCCCTCTGCATCAGCCCCTCTGTTTCAGCTCCTCTGTTTCTCGCCCTCTGTTTCTCGCCCTCTGTTTCAAACCCTCTGTTTCAGCCCCTCTGTTTCAGCCCCTCTGTTTCAGCCCCTCTGTTTCAGCCCCTCTGTTTCTCGCCCTCTGTTTCTAGCCCTCTGTTTCTCGCTCACTGTTTCTCGCCCTCTGTTTCTCGCCCTGTGTTTCAGCCCCTCTGTTTCAGCCCCTCTGGTTCAGCCCCTCTGTTTCAGCCCCTCTGTTTCTCGCCATCTGTTTCAGCCCCTCTGTTTCTCGCCCTCTGTTTCAGCCCCTCTGTTTCAGCCCCTCTGTATCAGCCCCTCTGTTTCAGCCCCTCTGTTTCTCGCTCTCTGTTTCTAGCCCTCTGTTTCAGCCCCTCTGTTTCAGCCCCTCTCTTTCAGCCCCTCTGTTTCAGCCCCTCTGTTTATCGCCCTCTGTTTCTCGCCCTCTGTTTCTGGCCCTCTGTTTCTCGCTTTCTGTTTCTCTCCCTCTGTTTCTCGCCCTCTGTTTCAGCCCCTCTGTTTCAGCCCCTCTGTTTCTCGCCCTCTGTTTCTCGCCCACTGTTTCTCGCCCTCTGTTTCAGCCCCTCTGTTTCAGCCCCTCTGTTTCAGCCCTCTGTTTCAGCCCCTCTGTTTCTCGCCCTCTGTTTCAGCCCCTCTGTTTCAGCCCCTCTGTTTCAGCCCCTCTGTTTCAGCCCCTCTGTTTCTCGCCCTCTGTTTCAGCCCCTCTGTTTCAGCCCCTCTGTTTCAGCCCCTCTGTTTCAGCCCCCTGTTTCTCGCCCTCTGTTTCAGCCCCTCTGTTTCAGCCCCTCTGTTTCAGCCCCTCTGTTTCAGCACCTCTGTTTCTCGCTCTCTGTTTCAGCCCCTCTGTTTCAGCCCCTCTGTATCAGCCCCTCTGTTCCAGCCCCTCTGTTTCTCGCCCTCTGTTTCACGCCCTCTGTTTCAGCCCCTCTGTTTCAGCCCCTCTGTTTCAGCCACTCTGTTTCAGCCCTTCTGTTTCAGCCCCTCTGTTTCTCGCCCTCTGTTCCTCGCCCTCTGTTTCTCGCTCTCTGTTTCTCGCCCTCTGTTTCTCACCCTCTGTTTCAGCCCCTCTGTTTCAGCCCCTCTGTATCAGCCCCTCTGTTTCAGCCCCTCTGTTTCAGCCTCTCTGTTTCTCCCCCTCTGTTTCAGCCCCTCTGTTTCAGCCCCTCTGTTTCAGCCCCTCTGTTTCAGTTCCTCAGTTTCTCGCCCTCTGTTTCTCGCTCTCTGTTTCTCGCTCTCTGTTTCTCGCCCTCTGTTTCTCGCCCTCTGTTTCAGCCCCTCTGTTTCCGCCCTTCTGTTTCAGCCCCTCTGTTTCTCGCACTCTGTTTCTCGCCCTCTGTTTCAGCCCCTCTGTTTCAGCCCCTCTGTTTCTCGCCCTCTGTTTCAGCCCCTCTGTTTCAGCCCCTATGTATCAGCCCCTCTGTTTCAGCCCCTCTGTTTCTCGCACTCTGTTTCTCGCCCTCTGTTTCAGCCCCTCTGTTTCAGCCCCTCTGTTTCAGCCCCTCTGTTTCAGCCCCTCAGTTTCTCGCCCTCTGTTTCTCGCTCTCTGTTTCTCGCTCTCTGTTTCTCGCCCTCTGTTTCTCGCCCTCTGTTTCAGCCCCTCTGGATCAGCCCCTATGTTTCAGCCCCTCTGTTTCTCGCCCTCTGTTTCAGCCCCTCTGTTTCTCGCCCTCTGTTTCAGCACCTCTGTTTAAGCCCCTCTGTATCAGCCCCTCTGTTTCAGCCCCTCTGTTTCTCGCACTCTGTTTCTCGCCCTCTGTTTCAGCCCCTCTGTTTCAGCCCCTCTGTTTCATCCCCTCTGTTTCAGCCCCTCTGTTTCTCGCCCTCTGTTTCTCGCCCTCTGTTTCTCGCCCTCTGTTTCTCGCTCTCTGTTTCTCGCCCTCTGTTTCTCGCCCTCTGTTTCTCGCCCTTTGTTTCAGCCCCTCTGTTTCAGCCCGACTCTTTCAGCCCCATTGTTTCAGCCCCTCTGTTTCTCGCCCTCTGTTTCTCGCCCTCTGTTTCTCGCCCTCTGTTGCTCGCCCTCTGTTTCAGCCCCTCTGTTTCAGCCCCTCTGTTTCAGCCCCTTTGTTTCTCGCCCTCTGTTTCTCGCCCACTGTTTCTCGCTCTCTGTTTCAGCCCCTCTGTTTCAGCCCCTCTGTTTCAGCCCCTCTGTTTCAGCCCCTCTGTTTCTCGCCCTCTGTTTCAGGCCCTCTGTTTCAGCCCCTCTGTTTCAGCCCCTCTGTTTCAGCCCCCTGTTTCTCGCCCTCTGTTTCAGCCCCTCTGTTTCAGCCCCTCTGTTTCAGCCCCTCTGTTTCAGCCCCTCTGTTTCTCGCCCTCTGTTTCTCGCCCTCTGTTTCTCGCCCTCTGTTTCAGCCCCTCTGTTTCAGCCCCTCTGTTTCAGCCCCTCTGTTTCAGCCTCTCTGTTTCTCGCCCTCTGTTTCAGCCCCTCTGTTTCAGCCCCTCTGTTTCAGCCCCTCTGTTTCAGCCCCTCTGTTTCTCGCTCTCTGTTTCTCGCCCTCTGATTCTCGCCCTCTGTTTCTCGCCCTCTGTTTCAGCCCCTCTGTTTCAGCCCCTCTGTTTCTCGCCCTCTGTTTCTCGCCCTCTGTTTCTCGCCCTCTGTTTCAGCCCCTCTGTATCAGCCCCTCTGTTTCAGCCCCTCTGTTCCTCGCCCTCTGTTTCAGCCCCTCTGTTTCAACCCCTCTGTTTCAGCCCCTCTGTTTCAGCCCCTCTGTTTCAGATCCTCTGTTTCTCGCCCTCTGTTTCTCGCCCTCTGTTTCAGCCCCTCTGTTTCTCGCCCTCTGTTTCAGCCCCTCTGTTTCTCGCCCTCTGTTTCAGCCCCTCTGTTTCAGCCCCTCTGTTTCAGCCCCTCTGTTTCTCGCCCTCTGTTTCAGCCCCTCTGTTTCAGCCCCTCTGTTTCAGCCCCTCTGTTTCTCGCCCTCTGTTTCAGCCCCTCTGTTTCAGCCCCTCTGTATCAGCCCCTCTGTTTCAGCCCCTCTGTTTCTCGCCCTCTGTTTCTCGCCCTCTGTTTCAAACCCTCTGTTTCAGCCCCTCTGTTTCAGCCCCTCTGTTTCAGCCCCTCTGTTTCTCGCCCTATGTTTCTAGCCCTCTGTTTCTCGCTCACTGTTTCTCGCCCTCTGTTTCTCGCCCTGTGTTTCAGCCCCTCTGTTTCAGCCCCTCTGGTTCAGCCCCTCTGTTTCAGCCCCTCTGTTTCTCGCCATCTGTTTCAGCCCCTCTGTTTCTCGCCCTCTGTTTCAGCCCCTCTGTTTCAGCCCCTCTGTTTCAGCCCCTCTGTTTCAGCCCCTCTGTTTCTCGCCCTCTGTTTCAGCCCCTCTGTTTCAGCCCCTCTGTATCAGCCCCTCTGTTTCAGCCCCTCTGTTTCTCGCCCTCTGTTTCTCGCCCTCTGTTTCAAACCCTCTGTTTCAGCCCCTCTGTTTCAGCCCCTCTGTTTCAGCCCCTCTGTTTCAGCCCCTCTGTTTCTCGCCCTCTGTTTCAGACCCTCTGTTTCTCGCCCTCTGTTTCAGCCCCTCTGTTTCAGCCCCTCTGTTTCAGCCCCTCTGTTTCTCGCCCTCTGTTTCAGCCCCTGTGTTTCAGCCCCTCTGTTTCAGCCCCTCTGTTTCTCGCCCACTGTTTCAGCCCCTCTGTTTCAGCCCCTCTGCATCAGCCCCTCTGTTTCAGCCCCTCTGTTTCTCGCCCTCTGTTTCTCGCCCTCTGTTTCAAACCCTCTGTTTCAGCCCCTCTGTTTCAGCCCCTCTGTTTCAGCCCCTCTGTTTCAGCCCCTCTGTTTCTCGCCCTCTGTTTCTAGCCCTCTGTTTCTCGCTCACTGTTTCTCGCCCTCTGTTTCTCGCCCTGTGTTTCAGCCCCTCTGTTTCAGCCCCTCTGGTTCAGCCCCTCTGTTTCAGCCCCTCTGTTTCTCGCCATCTGTCTCAGCCCCTCTGTTTCTCGCCCTCTGTTTCAGCCCCTCTGTTTCAGCCCCTCTGTATCAGCCCCTCTGTTTCAGCCCCTCTGTTTCTCGCTCTCTGTTTCTAGCCCTCTGTTTCAGCCCCTCTGTTTCAGCCCCTCTCTTTCAGCCCCTCTGTTTCAGCCCCTCTGTTTATCGCCCTCTGTTTCTCGCCCTCTGTTTCTCGCCCTCTGTTTCTCGCTTTCTGTTTCTCTCCCTCTGTTTCTCGCCCTCTGTTTCAGCCCCTCTGTTTCAGCCCCTCTGTTTCTCGCCCTCTGTTTCTCGCCCACTGTTTCTCGCCCTCTGTTTCAGCCCCTCTGTTTCAGCCCCTCTGTTTCAGCCCTCTGTTTCAGCCCCTCTGTTTCTCGCCCTCTGTTTCAGCCCCTCTGTTTCAGCCCCTCTGTTTCAGCCCCTCTGTTTCAGCCCCTCTGTTTCTCGCCCTCTGTTTCAGCCCCTCTGTTTCAGCCCCTCTGTTTCAGCCCCTCTGTTTCAGCCCCCTGTTTCTCGCCCTCTGTTTCAGCCCCTCTGTTTCAGCCCCTCTGTTTCAGCCCCTCTGTTTCAGCCCCTCTGTTTCTCGCCCTCTGTTTCTCGCCCTCTGTTTCTCGCCCTCTGTTTCAGCCCCACTGTTTCAGCCCCTCTGTTTCAGCCCCTCTGTTTCAGCCTCTCTGTTTCTCGCCCTCTGTTTCAGCCCCTCTGTTTCAGCCCCTCTGTTTCAGCCCCTCTGTTTCAGCCCCTCTGTTTCTCGCTCACTGTTTCTCGCCCTCTGATTCTCGCCCTCTGTTTCTCGCCCTCTGTTTCAGCCCCTCTGTTTCAGCCCCTCTGTTTCTCGCCCTCTGTTTCTCGCCCTCTGTTTCTCGCCCTCTGTTTCAGCCCCTCTGTATCAGCCACTCTGTTTCAGCCGCTCTGTTTCTCGCCCTCTGTTTCAGCCCCTCTGTTTCAGCCCCTCTGTTTCAGCCCCTCTGTTTCAGCCCCTCTGTTTCAGCTCCTCTGTTTCTCGCCCTCTGTTTCTCGCCCTCTGTTTCAGCCCCTCTGTTTCTCGCCCTCTGTTTCAGCCCCTCTGTTTCTCGCCCTCTGTTTCAGCCCCTCTGTTTCAGCCCCTCTGTTTCAGCCCCTCTGTTTCTCGCCCTCTGTTTCAGCCCCTCTGTTTCAGCCCCTCTGTTTCTCGCCCTCTGTTTCAGCCCCTCTGTTTCAGCCCCTCTGTATCAGCCCCTTTGTTTCAGACCCTCTGTTTCTCGCCCTCTGTTTCTCGCCCTCTGTTTCAAACCCTCTGTTTCACCCCCTCTGTTTCAGCCCCTCTGTTTCAGCCCCTCTGTTTCAGCCCCTCTGTTTCTCGCCCTCTGTTTCTAGCCCTCTGTTTCTCGCTCTCTGTTTCTCGCCCTCTGTTTCTCGCCCTGTGTTTCAGCCCCTCTGTTTCAGCCCCTCTGTTTCTCGCCCTCTGCTTCTCGCCCACTGTTTCTCGCCCTCTGTTTCAGCCCCTCTGTTTCAGCCCCTCTGTTTCAGCCCCTCTGTTTCAGCCCCTCTGTTTCTCGCCCTCTGTTTCAGCCCCTCTGTTTCAGCCCCTCTGTTTCAGCCCCGCTGTTTCAGCCCCTCTGTTTCTCGCCCTCTGTTTCTCGCCCTCTGTTTCAGCCCCTCTGTTTCAGCCCGTCTCTTTCAGCCCCTCTGTTTCAGCCCCTCTGTTTCTCGCCCTCTGTTTCTCGCCCTCTGTTTCTCGCCCTCTGTTTCTGGCCCTCTGTTTCAGCCCCTCTGTTTCAGCCCCTCTGTTTCAGCCCCTCTGTTTCTGGCCCTCTGTTTCTCGCCCACTGTTTCTCGCCCTCTGTTTCAGGCCCTCTGTTTCAGCCCCTCTGTTTCAGACCGTCTGTTTCAGCCCCTCTGTTTCGCGCCCTGTGTTTCAGCCCCTCTGGTTCAGCCCCTCTGTTTCTCGCCCTCTGTTTCAGCCCCTCTGTTTCAGCCCCTCTGTTTCAGCCCCTCTGTTTCAGCCCCTCTGTTTCTCGCCCTCTGTTTCTCGCCCTCTGTTTCTCGCCCTCTGTTTCAGCACCTCTGTTTCAGCCCCTCTGATTCAGCCCCTCTGTTTCAGCCTCTCTGTTTCTCGCCCTCTGTTTCAGCCCCTCTGTTTCAGCCCCTCTGTTTCTCGCTCTCTGTTTCTCGCCCTCTGTTTCAGCCCCTCTGTTTCTCGCCCTCTGTTTCAGCCCCTCTGTTTCTCGCCCTCTGTTTCAGCCCCTCTGTTTCAGCCCCTCTGTTTCAGCCCCTCTGTTTCAGCCCCTCTGTTTCAGCTCCTCTGTTTCTCACCCTCTGTTTCTCGCCCACTGTTTCAGCCCCTCTGTTTCTCGCCCTCTGTTTCAGCCCCTCAGTTTCTCGCCCTCTGTTTCAGCCCCTCTGATTCAGCCCCTCTGTTTCAGCCCCTCTGTTTCTCGCCCTCTGTTTCAGCCCCTCTGTTTCAGCCCCTCTGTTTCACGCCCTCTGTTTCAGCCCCTCTGTTTCAGCCCCTCTGTATCAGCCGCTCTGTTTCAGCCCCTCTGATCATCGACCTCTGTTTCTCGCCCTCTCTTTCAAACCCTCTGTTTCAGCCCCTCTGTTTCAGCCCCTCTGTTTCAGCCCCTCTGTTTCTCGCCCTCTGTTTCTAGCCCTCTGTTTCTCGCTCTCTGTTTCTCGCCCTCTGTTTCTCGCCCTGTGTTTCAGCCCCTCTGTTTCAGCCCCACTGGTTCAGCCCCTCTGTTTCAGCCCCTCTGTTTCTCGCCCTCTGTTTCAGCCCCTCTGTTTCACGCCCTCTGTTTCAGCCCCTCTGTTTCAGCCCCTCTGTATCAGCCCCTCTGTTTCAGCCCCTCTGTTTCTCGCCCTCTGTTTCTAGCCCTCTGTTTCAGCCCCTCAGTTTAAGCCCCTCTCTTTCAGCCCCTCTGTTTCAGCCCCTCTGTTTATCGCCCTCTGTTTCTCGCCCTCTGTTTCTCGCTTTCTGTTTCTCGCCCTCTGTTTCTCGCCCTCTGTTTCAGCCCCTCTGTTTCAGCCCCTCTGTTTCAGCCCCTCTGTTTCTCGCCCTCTGTTTCTCGCCCACTGTTTCTCGCCCTCTGTTTCAGGCCCTCTGTTTCAGCCCCTCTGTTTCAGCCCCTCTGTTTCAGCCCCTCTGTTTCTCGCCCTCTGTTTCAGCCCCTCTGTTTCAGCACCTCTGTTTCTCGCTCTCTGTTTCAGCCCCTCTGTTTCAGCCCCTCTGTATCAGCCCCTCTGTTCCAGCCCCTCTGTTTCTCGCCCTCTGTTTCACGCCCTCTGTTTCAGCCCCTCTGTTTCAGCCCCTCTGTTTCAGCCCCTCTGTTTCAGCCCTTCTGTTTCAGCCCCTCTGTTTCTCGGCCTCTGTTCCTCGCCCTCTGTTTCTCGCTCTCTGTTTCTCGCCCTCTGTTTCTCACCCTCTGTTTCAGCCCCTCTGTTTCAGCCCCTCTGTATCAGCCCCTCTGTTTCAGCCCCTCTGTTTCAGCCTCTCTGTTTCTCGCCCTCTGTTTCAGCCCCTCTGTTTCAGCCCCTCTGTTTCAGCCCCTCTGTTTCAGTTCCTCAGTTTCTCGCCCTCTGTTTCTCGCTCTCTGTTTCTCGCTCTCTGTTTCTCGCCCTCTGTTTCTCGCCCTCATGTTTCAGCCCCTCTGTTTCCGCCCTTCTGTTTCAGCCCCTCTGTTTCTCGCACTCTGTTTCTCGCCCTCTGTTTCAGCCCCTCTGTTTCAGCCCCTCTGTTTCTCGCCCTCTGTTTCAGCCCCTCTGTTTCAGCCCCTCTGTATCAGCCCCTCTGTTTCAGCCCCTCTGTTTCTCGCACTCTGTTTCTCGCCCTCTGTTTCAGCCCCTCTGTTTCAGCCCCTCTGTTTCAGCCCCTCTGTTTCAGCCCCTCAGTTTCTCGCCCTCTGTTTCTCGCTCTCTGTTTCTCGCTCTCTGTTTCTCGCCCTCTGTTTCTCGCCCTCTGTTTCAGCCCCTCTGGATCAGCCCCTCTGTTTCAGCCCCTCTGTTTCTCGCCCTCTGTTTCAGCCCCTCTGTTTCTCGCCCTCTGTTTCAGCCCCTCTGTTTAAGCCCCTCTGTATCAGCCCCTCTGTTTCAGCCCCTCTGTTTCTCGCACTCTGTTTCTCGCCCTCTGTTTCAGCCCCTCTGTTTCAGCCCCTCTGTTTCAGCCCCTCTGTTTCAGCCCCTCTGTTTCTCGCCCTCTGTTTCTCGCCCTCTGTTTCTCGCCCTCTGTTTCTCGCTCTCTGTTTCTCGCCCTCTGTTTCTCGCCCTCTGTTTCTCGCCCTCTGTTTCAGCCCCTCTGTTTCAGCCCGACTCTTTCAGCCCCATTGTTTCAGCCCCTCTGTTTCTCGCCCTCTGTTTCTCGCCCTCTGTTTCTCGCCCTCTGTTGCTCGCCCTCTGTTTCAGCCCCTCTGTTTCAGCCCCTCTGTTTCAGCCCCTCTGTTTCTCGCCCTCTGTTTCTCGCCCACTGTTTCTCGCTCTCTGGTTCAGCCCCTCTGTTTCAGATCCTCTGTTTCAGCCCCTCTGTTTCAGCCCCTCTGTTTCTCGCCCTCTGTTTCAGGCCCTCTGTTTCAGCCCCTCTGTTTCAGCCCCTCTGTTTCAGCCCCCTGTTTCTCGCCCTCTGTTTCAGCCCCTCTGTTTCAGCCCCTCTGTTTCAGCCCCTCTGTTTCAGCCCCTCTGTTTCTCGCCCTCTGTTTCTCGCCCTCTGTTTCTCGCCCTCTGTTTCAGCCCCTCTGTTTCAGCCCCTCTGTTTCAGCCCCTCTGTTTCAGCCTCTCTGTTTCTCGCCCTCTGTTTCAGCCCCTCTGTTTCAGCCCCTCTGTTTCAGCCCCTCTGTTTCAGCCCCTCTGTTTCTCGCCCTCTGTTTCTCGCCCTCTGTTTCTCGCCCTCTGTTTCAGCCCCTCTGTATCAGCCCCTCTGTTTCAGCCCCTCTGTTTCTCGCCCTCTGTTTCAGCCCCTCTGTTTCAACCCCTCTGTTTCAGCCCCTCTGTTTCAGCCCCTCTGTTTCAGATCCTCTGTTTCTCGCCCTCTGTTTCTCGCCCTCTGTTTCAGCCCCTCTGTTTCTCGCCCTCTGTTTCAGCCCCTCTGTTTCTCGCACTCTGTTTCAGCCCCTCTGTTTCAGCCCCTCTGTTTCAGCCCCTCTGTTTCTCGCCCTCTGTTTCTGCCCCTCTGTTTCAGCCCCTCTGTTTCAGCCCCTCTGTTTCTCGACCTCTGTTTCAGCCCCTCTGTTTCAGCCCCTCTGCATCAGCCCCTCTGTTTCAGCCCCTCTGTTTCTCGCCCTCTGTTTCTCGCCCTCTGTTTCAAACCCTCTGTTTCAGCCCCTCTGTTTCAGCCCCTCTGTTTCAGCCCCTCTGTTTCAGCCCCTCTGTTTCTCGCCCTCTGTTTCTAGCCCTCTGTTTCTCGCTCACTGTTTCTCGCCCTCTGTTTCTCGCCCTGTGTTTCAGCCCCTCTGTTTCAGCCCCTCTGGTTCAGCCCCTCTGTTTCAGCCCCTCTGTTTCTCGCCATCTGTTTCAGCCCCTCTGTTTCTCGCCCTCTGTTTCAGCCCCTCTGTTTCAGCCCCTCTGTATCAGCCCCTCTGTTTCAGCCCCTCTGTTTCTCGCTCTCTGTTTCTAGCCCTCTGTTTCAGCCCCTCTGTTTCAGCCCCTCTGTTTCAGCCCCTCTGTTTCAGCCCCTCTGTTTATCGCCCTCTGTTTCTCGCCCTCTGTTTCTCGCCCTCTGTTTCTCGCTTTCTGTTTCTCTCCCTCTGTTTCTCGCCCTCTGTTTCAGCCCCTCTGTTTCAGCCCCTCTGTTTCTCGCCCTCTGTTTCTCGCCCACTGTTTCTCGCCCTCTGTTTCAGCCCCTCTGTTTCAGCCCCTCTGTTTCAGCCCTCTGTTTCAGCCCCTCTGTTTCTCGCCCTCTGTTTCAGCCCCTCTGTTTCAGCCCCTCTGTTTCAGCCCCTCTGTTTCAGCCCCTCTGTTTCTCGCCCTCTGTTTCAGCCCCTCTGTTTCAGCCCCTCTGTTTCAGCCCCTCTTTTTCAGCCCCCTGTTTCTCGCCCTCTGTTTCAGCCCCTCTGTTTCAGCCCCTCTGTTTCAGCCCCTCTGTTTCAGCCCCACTGTTTCTCGCCCTCTGTTTCTCGCCCTCTGTTTCTCGCCCTCTGTTTCAGCCCCTCTGTTTCAGCCCCTCTGTTTCAGCCCCTCTGTTTCAGCCTCTCTGTTTCTCGCCCTCTGTTTCAGCCCCTCTGTTTCAGCCAATCTGTTTCAGCCCCTCTGTTTCAGCCCCTCTGTTTCTCGCTCTCTGTTTCTCGCCCTCTGATTCTCGCCCTCTGTTTCTCGCCCTCTGTTTCAGCCCCTCTGTTTCAGCCCCTCTGTTTCTCGCCGTCTGTTTCTCGCCCTCTGTTTCTCGCCCTCTGTTTCAGCCCCTCTGTATCAGCCCCTCTGTTTCAGCCGCTCTGTTTCTCGCCCTCTGTTTCAGCCCCTCTGTTTCAGCCCCTCTGTTTCAGCACCTCTGTTTCAGCCCCTCTGTTTCAGCTCCTCTGTTTCTCGCCCTCTGTTTCTCGCCCTCTGTTTCAGCCCCTCTGTTTCTCGCCCTCTGTTTCAGCCCCTCTGTTTCTCGCCCTCTGTTTCAGCCCCTCTGTTTCAGCCCCTCTGTTTCATCCCCTCTGTTTCTCGCCCTCTGTTTCAGCCCCTCTGTTTCAGCCCCTCTGTTTCTCGCCCTCTGTTTCAGCCCCTCTGTTTCAGCCCCTCTGTATCAGCCCCTTTGTTTCAGACCCTCTGTTTCAGCCCCTCTGTTTCAGCCCCTCTGTTTCAGCCCCTCTGTTTCAGCCCCCTGTTTCTCGCCCTCTGTTTCTGCCCCTCTGTTTCAGCCCCTCTGTTTCAGCCCCTCTGTTTCAGCCCCTCTGTTTCTCGCCCTCTGTTTCTCGCCCTCTGTTTCTCGCCCTCTGTTTCAGCCGCACTGTTTCAGCCCCTCTGTTTCAGCCCCTCTGTTTCAGCCTCTCTGTTTCTCGCCCTCTGTTTCAGCCCCTCTGTTTCAGCCCCTCTGTTTCAGCCCCTCTGTTTCAGCCCCTCTGTTTCTCGCTCTCTGTTTCTCGCCCTCTGATTCTCGCCCTCTGTTTCTCGCCCTCTGTTTCAGCCCCTCTGTTTCAGCCCCTCTGTTTCTCGCCCTCTGTTTCTCGCCCTCTGTTTCTCGCCCTCTGTTTCAGCCCCTCTGTATCAGCCACTCTGTTTCAGCCGCTCTGTTTCTCGCCCTCTGTTTCAGCCCCTCTGTTTCAGCCCCTCTGTTTCAGCCCCTCTGTTTCAGCCCCTCTGTTTCAGCTCCTCTGTTTCTCGCCCTCTGTTTCTCGCCCACTGTTTCAGCCCCTCTGTTTCTCGCCCTCTGTTTCAGCCCCTCTGTTTCTCGCCCTCTGTTTCAGCCCCTCTGTTTCAGCCCCTCTGTTTCAGCCCCTCTGTTTCTCGCCCTCTGTTTCAGCCCCTCTGTTTCAGCCCCTCTGTTTCTCGCCCTCTGTTTCAGCCCCTCTGTTTCAGCCCCTCTGTATCAGCCCCTTTGTTTCAGACCCTCTGTTTCTCGCACTCTGTTTCTCGCCCTCTGTTTCAAACCCTCTGTTTCACCCCCTCTGTTTCAGCCCCTCTGTTTCAGCCCCTCTGTTTCAGCCCCTCTGTTTCTCGCCCTCTGTTTCTAGCCCTCTGTTTCTCGCTCTCTGTTTCTCGCCCTCTGTTTCTCGCCCTGTGTTTCAGCCCCTCTGTTTCAGCCCCTCTGTTTCTCGCCCTCTGTTTCTCGCCCACTGTTTCTCGCCCTCTGTTTCAGCCCCTCTGTTTCAGCCCCTCTGTTTCAGCCCCTCTGTTTCAGCCCCTCTGTTTCTCGCCCTCTGTTTCAGCCCCTCTGTTTCAGCCCCTCTGTTTCAGCCCCGCTGTTTCAGCCCCTCTGTTTCTCGCCCTCTGTTTCTCGCCCTCTGTTTCAGCCCCTCTGTTTCAGCCCGTCTCTTTCAGCCCCTCTGTTTCAGCCCCTCTGTTTCTCGCCCTCTGTTTCTCGCCCTCTGTTTCTCGCCCTCTGTTTCTGGCCCTCTGTTTCAGCCCCTCTGTTTCAGCCCCTCTGTTTCAGCCCCTCTGTTTCTGGCCCTCTGTTTCTCGCCCACTGTTTCTCGCCCTCTGTTTCAGGCCCTCTGTTTCAGCCCCTCTGTTTCAGACCATCTGTTTCAGCCCCTCTGTTTCGCGCCCTGTGTTTCAGCCCCTCTGGTTCAGCCCCTCTGTTTCTCGCCCTCTGTTTCAGCCCCTCTGTTTCAGCCCCTCTGTTTCAGCCCCTCTGTTTCAGCCCCTCTGTTTCTCGCCCTCTGTTTCTCGCCCTCTGTTTCTCGCCCTCTGTTTCAGCACCTCTGTTTCAGCCCCTCTGATTCAGCCCCTCTGTTTCAGCCTCTCTGTTTCTCGCCCTCTGTTTCAGCCCCTCTGTTTCAGCCCCTCTGTTTCTCGCTCTCTGTTTCTCGCCCTCTGTTTCTCGCCCTCTGTTTCTCGCCCTCTGTTTCAGCCCCTCTGTTTCTCGCCCTCTGTTTCAGCCCCTCTGTTTCAGCCCCTCTGTTTCAGCCCCTCTGTTTCAGCCCCTCTGTTTCAGCTCCTCTGTTTCTCACCCTCTGTTTCTCGCCCACTGTTTCAGCCCCTCTGTTTCTCGCCCTCTGTTTCAGCCCCTCAGTTTCTCGCCCTCTGTTTCAGCCCCTCTGATTCAGCCCCTCTGTTTCAGCCCCTCTGTTTCTCGCCCTCTGTTCCAGCCCCTCTGTTTCAGCCCCTCTGTTTCACGCCCTCTGTTTCAGCCCCTCTGTTTCAGCCCCTCTGTATCAGCCCCTCTGTTTCAGCCCCTCTGATCATCGACCTCTGTTTCTCGCCCTCTCTTTCAAACCCTCTGTTTCAGCCCCTCTGTTTCAGCCCCTCTGTTTCAGCCCCTCTGTTTCTCGCCCTCTGTTTCTAGCCCTCTGTTTCTCGCTCTCTGTTTCTCGCCCTCTGTTTCTCGCCCTGTGTTTCAGCCCCTCTGTTTCAGCCCCACTGGTTCAGCCCCTCTGTTTCAGCCCCTCTGTTTCTCGCCCTCTGTTTCAGCCCCTCTGTTTCACGCCCTCTGTTTCAGCCCCTCTGTTTCAGCCCCTCTGTATCAGCCCCTCTGTTTCAGCCCCTCTGTTTCTCGCCCTCTGTTTCTAGCCCTCTGTTTCAGCCCCTCAGTTTAACCCCCTCTCTTTCAGCCCCTCTGTTTCAGCCCCTCTGTTTATCGCCCTCTGTTTCTCGCCCTCTGTTTCTCGCCCTCTGTTTCTCGCTTTCTGTTTCTCGCCCTCTGTTTCTCGCCCTCTGTTTCAGCCCCTCTGTTTCAGCCCCTCTGTTTCAGCCCCTCTGTTTCTCGCCCTCTGTTTCTCGCCCACTGTTTCTCGCCCTCTGTTTCAGGCCCTCTGTTTCAGCCCCTCTGTTTCAGCCCCTCTGTTTCAGCCCCTCTGTTTCTCGCCCTCTGTTTCAGCCCCTCTGTTTCAGCACCTCTGTTTCTCGCTCTCTGTTTCAGCCCCTCTGTTTCAGCCCCTCTGTATCAGCCCCTCTGTTCCAGCCCCTCTGTTTCTCGCCCTCTGTTTCACGCCCTCTGTTTCAGCCCCTCTGTTTCAGCCCCTCTGTTTCAGCCCCTCTGTTTCAGCCCTTCTGTTTCAGCCCCTCTGTTTCTCGGCCTCTGTTCCTCGCCCTCTGTTTCTCGCTCTCTGTTTCTCGCCCTCTGTTTCTCACCCTCTGTTTCAGCCCCTCTGTTTCAGCCCCTCTGTATCAGCCCCTCTGTTTCAGCCCCTCTGTTTCAGCCCCTCTGTTTCAGCCCCTCTGTTTCAGCCCCTCTGTTTCTCGCCCTCTGTTTCAGCCCCTCTGTTTCAGCCCCTCTGTTTCAGCCCCTCTTTTTCAGCCCCCTGTTTCTCGCCCTCTGTTTCAGCCCCTCTGTTTCAGCCCCTCTGTTTCAGCCCCTCTGTTTCAGCCCCACTGTTTCTCGCCCTCTGTTTCTCGCCCTCTGTTTCTCGCCCTCTGTTTCAGCCCCTCTGTTTCAGCCCCTCTGTTTCAGCCCCTCTGTTTCAGCCTCTCTGTTTCTCGCCCTCTGTTTCAGCCCCTCTGTTTCAGCCAATCTGTTTCAGCCCCTCTGTTTCAGCCCCTCTGTTTCTCGCTCTCTGTTTCTCGCCCTCTGATTCTCGCCCTCTGTTTCTCGCCCTCTGTTTCAGCCCCTCTGTTTCAGCCCCTCTGTTTCTCGCCGTCTGTTTCTCGCCCTCTGTTTCTCGCCCTCTGTTTCAGCCCCTCTGTATCAGCCCCTCTGTTTCAGCCGCTCTGTTTCTCGCCCTCTGTTTCAGCCCCTCTGTTTCAGCCCCTCTGTTTCAGCACCTCTGTTTCAGCCCCTCTGTTTCAGCTCCTCTGTTTCTCGCCCTCTGTTTCTCGCCCTCTGTTTCAGCCCCTCTGTTTCTCGCCCTCTGTTTCAGCCCCTCTGTTTCTCGCCCTCTGTTTCAGCCCCTCTGTTTCAGCCCCTCTGTTTCAGCCCCTCTGTTTCTCGCCCTCTGTTTCAGCCCCTCTGTTTCAGCCCCTCTGTTTCTCGCCCTCTGTTTCAGCCCCTCTGTTTCAGCCCCTCTGTATCAGCCCCTTTGTTTCAGACCCTCTGTTTCAGCCCCTCTGTTTCAGCCCCTCTGTTTCAGCCCCTCTGTTTCAGCCCCCTGTTTCTCGCCCTCTGTTTCTGCCCCTCTGTTTCAGCCCCTCTGTTTCAGCCCCTCTGTTTCAGCCCCTCTGTTTCTCGCCCTCTGTTTCTCGCCCTCTGTTTCTCGCCCTCTGTTTCAGCCGCACTGTTTCAGCCCCTCTGTTTCAGCCCCTCTGTTTCAGCCTCTCTGTTTCTCGCCCTCTGTTTCAGCCCCTCTGTTTCAGCCCCTCTGTTTCAGCCCCTCTGTTTCAGCCCCTCTGTTTCTCGCTCTCTGTTTCTCGCCCTCTGATTCTCGCCCTCTGTTTCTCGCCCTCTGTTTCAGCCCCTCTGTTTCAGCCCCTCTGTTTCTCGCCCTCTGTTTCTCGCCCTCTGTTTCTCGCCCTCTGTTTCAGCCCCTCTGTATCAGCCACTCTGTTTCAGCCGCTCTGTTTCTCGCCCTCTGTTTCAGCCCCTCTGTTTCAGCCCCTCTGTTTCAGCCCCTCTGTTTCAGCCCTTCTGTTTCAGCTCCTCTGTTTCTCGCCCTCTGTTTCTCGCCCTCTGTTTCAGCCCCTCTGTTTCTCGCCCTCTGTTTCAGCCCCTCTGTTTCTCGCCCTCTGTTTCAGCCCCTCTGTTTCAGCCCCTCTGTTTCAGCCCCTCTGTTTCTCGCCCTCTGTTTCAGCCCCTCTGTTTCAGCCCCTCTGTTTCTCGCCCTCTGTTTCAGCCCCTCTGTTTCAGCCCCTCTGTATCAGCCCCTTTGTTTCAGACCCTCTGTTTCTCGCACTCTGTTTCTCGCCCTCTGTTTCAAACCCTCTGTTTCACCCCCTCTGTTTCAGCCCCTCTGTTTCAGCCCCTCTGTTTCAGCCCCTCTGTTTCTCGCCCTCTGTTTCTAGCCCTCTGTTTCTCGCTCTCTGTTTCTCGCCCTCTGTTTCTCGCCCTGTGTTTCAGCCCCTCTGTTTCAGCCCCTCTGTTTCTCGCCCTCTGTTTCTCGCCCACTGTTTCTCGCCCTCTGTTTCAGCCCCTCTGTTTCAGCCCCTCTGTTTGAGCCCCTCTGTTTCAGCCCCTCTGTTTCTCGCCCTCTGTTTCAGCCCCTCTGTTTCAGCCCCTCTGTTTCAGCCCCGCTGTTTCAGCCCCTCTGTTTCTCGCCCTCTGTTTCTCGCCCTCTGTTTCAGCCCCTCTGTTTCAGCCCGTCTCTTTCAGCCCCTCTGTTTCAGCCCCTCTGTTTCTCGCCCTCTGTTTCTCGCCCTCTGTTTCTCGCCCTCTGTTTCTGGCCCTCTGTTTCAGCCCCTCTGTTTCAGCCCCTCTGTTTCAGCCCCTCTGTTTCTGGCCCTCTGTTTCTCGCCCACTGTTTCTCGCCCTCTGTTTCAGGCCCTCTGTTTCAGCCCCTCTGTTTCAGACCATCTGTTTCAGCCCCTCTGTTTCGCGCCCTGTGTTTCAGCCCCTCTGGTTCAGCCCCTCTGTTTCTCGCCCTCTGTTTCAGCCCCTCTGTTTCAGCCCCTCTGTTTCAGCCCCTCTGTTTCAGCCCCTCTGTTTCTCGCCCTCTGTTTCTCGCCCTCTGTTTCTCGCCCTCTGTTTCAGCACCTCTGTTTCAGCCCCTCTGATTCAGCCCCTCTGTTTCAGCCTCTCTGTTTCTCGCCCTCTGTTTCAGCCCCTCTGTTTCAGCCCCTCTGTTTCTCGCTCTCTGTTTCTCGCCCTCTGTTTCTCGCCCTCTGTTTCTCGCCCTCTGTTTCAGCCCCTCTGTTTCTCGCCCTCTGTTTCAGCCCCTCTGTTTCAGCCCCTCTGTTTCAGCCCCTCTGTTTCAGCCCCTCTGTTTCAGCTCCTCTGTTTCTCACCCTCTGTTTCTCGCCCACTGTTTCAGCCCCTCTGTTTCTCGCCCTCTGTTTCAGCCCCTCAGTTTCACGCCCTCTGTTTCAGCCCCTCTGATTCAGCCCCTCTGTTTCAGCCCCTCTGTTTCTCGCCCTCTGTTCCAGCCCCTCTGTTTCAGCCCCTCTGTTTCACGCCCTCTGTTTCAGCCCCTCTGTTTCAGCCCCTCTGTATCAGCCCCTCTGTTTCAGCCCCTCTGATCATCGACCTCTGTTTCTCGCCCTCTCTTTCAAACCCTCTGTTTCAGCCCCTCTGTTTCAGCCCCTCTGTTTCAGCCCCTCTGTTTCTCGCCCTCTGTTTCTAGCCCTCTGTTTCTCGCTCTCTGTTTCTCGCCCTCTGTTTCTCGCCCTGTGTTTCAGCCCCTCTGTTTCAGCCCCACTGGTTCAGCCCCTCTGTTTCAGCCCCTCTGTTTCTCGCCCTCTGTTTCAGCCCCTCTGTTTCACGCCCTCTGTTTCAGCCCCTCTGTTTCAGCCCCTCTGTATCAGCCCCTCTGTTTCAGCCCCTCTGTTTCTCGCCCTCTGTTTCTAGCCCTCTGTTTCAGCCCCTCAGTTTAAGCCCCTCTCTTTCAGCCCCTCTGTTTCAGCCCCTCTGTTTATCGCCCTCTGTTTCTCGCCCTCTGTTTCTCGCCCTCTGTTTCTCGCTTTCTGTTTCTCGCCCTCTGTTTCTCGCCCTCTGTTTCAGCCCCTCTGTTTCAGCCCCTCTGTTTCAGCCCCTCTGTTTCTCGCCCTCTGTTTCTCGCCCACTGTTTCTCGCCCTCTGTTTCAGGCCCTCTGTTTCAGCCCCTCTGTTTCAGCCCCTCTGTTTCAGCCCCTCTGTTTCTCGCCCTCTGTTTCAGCCCCTCTGTTTCAGCACCTCTGTTTCTCGCTCTCTGTTTCAGCCCCTCTGTTTCAGCCCCTCTGTATCAGCCCCTCTGTTCCAGCCCCTCTGTTTCTCGCCCTCTGTTTCACGCCCTCTGTTTCAGCCCCTCTGTTTCAGCCCCTCTGTTTCAGCCCCTCTGTTTCAGCCCTTCTGTTTCAGCCCCTCTGTTTCTCGGCCTCTGTTCCTCGCCCTCTGTTTCTCGCTCTCTGTTTCTCGCCCTCTGTTTCTCACCCTCTGTTTCAGCCCCTCTGTTTCAGCCCCTCTGTATCAGCCCCTCTGTTTCAGCCCCTCTGTTTCAGCCTCTCTGTTTCTCGCCCTCTGTTTCAGCCCCTCTGTTTCAGCCCCTCTGTTTCAGCCCCTCTGTTTCAGTTCCTCAGTTTCTCGCCCTCTGTTTCTCGCTCTCTGTTTCTCGCTCTCTGTTTCTCGCCCTCTGTTTCTCGCCCTCATGTTTCAGCCCCTCTGTTTCCGCCCTTCTGTTTCAGCCCCTCTGTTTCTCGCACTCTGTTTCTCGCCCTCTGTTTCAGCCCCTCTGTTTCAGCCCCTCTGTTTCTCGCCCTCTGTTTCAGCCCCTCTGTTTCAGCCCCTCTGTATCAGCCCCTCTGTTTCAGCCCCTCTGTTTCTCGCACTCTGTTTCTCGCCCTCTGTTTCAGCCCCTCTGTTTCAGCCCCTCTGTTTCAGCCCCTCTGTTTCAGCCCCTCAGTTTCTCGCCCTCTGTTTCTCGCTCTCTGTTTCTCGCTCTCTGTTTCTCGCCCTCTGTTTCTCGCCCTCTGTTTCAGCCCCTCTGGATCAGCCCCTCTGTTTCAGCCCCTCTGTTTCTCGCCCTCTGTTTCAGCCCCTCTGTTTCTCGCCCTCTGTTTCAGCCCCTCTGTTTAAGCCCCTCTGTATCAGCCCCTCTGTTTCAGCCCCTCTGTTTCTCGCACTCTGTTTCTCGCCCTCTGTTTCAGCCCCTCTGTTTCAGCCCCTCTGTTTCAGCCCCTCTGTTTCAGCCCCTCTGTTTCTCGCCCTCTGTTTCTCGCCCTCTGTTTCTCGCCCTCTGTTTCTCGCTCTCTGTTTCTCGCCCTCTGTTTCTCGCCCTCTGTTTCTCGCCCTCTGTTTCAGCCCCTCTGTTTCAGCCCGACTCTTTCAGCCCCATTGTTTCAGCCCCTCTGTTTCTCGCCCTCTGTTTCTCGCCCTCTGTTTCTCGCCCTCTGTTGCTCGCCCTCTGTTTCAGCCCCTCTGTTTCAGCCCCTCTGTTTCAGCCCCTCTGTTTCTCGCCCTCTGTTTCTCGCCCACTGTTTCTCGCTCTCTGTTTCAGCCCCTCTGTTTCAGCCCCTCTGTTTCAGCCCCTCTGTTTCAGCCCCTCTGTTTCTCGCCCTCTGTTTCAGGCCCTCTGTTTCAGCCCCTCTGTTTCAGCCTCTCTGTTTCAGCCCCCTGTTTCTCGCCCTCTGTTTCAGCCCCTCTGTTTCAGCCCGTCTCTTTCAGCCCCTCTGTTTCAGCCCCTCTGTTTCTCGCCCTCTGTTTCTCGCCCTCTGTTTCTCGCCCTCTGTTTCAGCCCCTCTGTTTCAGCCCCTCTGTTTCAGCCCCTCTGTTTCAGCCTCTCTGTTTCTCGGCCTCTGTTTCATCCCCTCTGTTTCAGCCCCTCTGTTTCAGCCCCTCTGTTTCAGCCCCTCTGTTTCTCGCTCTCTGTTTCTCGCCCTCTGATTCTCGCCCTCTGTTTCTCGCCCTCTGTTTCAGCCCCTCTGTTTCAGCCCCTCTGTTTCTCGCCCTCTGTTTCTCGCCCTCTGTTTCTCGCCCTCTGTTTCAGCCCCTCTGTATCAGCCCCTCTGTTTCAGCCCCTCTGTTTCTCGCCCTCTGTTTCAGCCCCTCTGTTTCAACCCCTCTGTTTCAGCCCCTCTGTTTCAGCCCCTCTGTTTCAGATCCTCTGTTTCTCGCCCTCTGTTTCTCGCCCTCTGTTTCAGCCCCTCTGTTTCTCGCCCTCTGTTTCAGACCCTCTGTTTCTCGCCCTCTGTTTCAGCCCCTCTGTTTCAGCCCCTCTGTTTCAGCCCCTCTGTTTCTCGCCCTCTGTTTCAGCCCCTGTGTTTCAGCCCCTCTGTTTCAGCCCCTCTGTTTCTCGCCCTCTGTTTCAGCCCCTCTGTTTCAGCCACTCTGCATCAGCCCCTCTGTTTCAGCCCCTCTGTTTCTCGCCCTCTGTTTCTCGCCCTCTGTTTCAAACCCTCTGTTTCAGCCCCTCTGTTTCAGCCCCTCTGTTTCAGCCCCTCTGTTTCAGCCCCTCTGTTTCTCGCCCTCTGTTTCTAGCCCTCTGTTTCTCGCTCACTGTTTCTCGCCCTCTGTTTCTCGCCCTGTGTTTCAGCCCCTCTGTTTCAGCCCCTCTGGTTCAGCCCCTCTGTTTCAGCCCCTCTGTTTCTCGCCATCTGTTTCAGCCCCTCTGTTTCTCGCCCTCTGTTTCAGCCCCTCTGTTTCTGCCCCTCTGTATCAGCGCCTCTGTTTCAGCCCCTCTGTTTCTCGCTCTCTGTTTCTAGCCCTCTGTTTCAGCCCCTCTGTTTCAGCCCCTCTCTTTCAGCCCCTCTGTTTCAGCCCCTCTGTTTATCGCCCTCTGTTTCTCGCCCTCTGTTTCTCGCCCTCTGTTTCTCGCTTTCTGTTTCTCTCCCTCTGTTTCTCGCCCTCTGTTTCAGCCCCTCTGTTTCAGCCCCTCTGTTTCTCGCCCTCTGTTTCTCGCCCACTGTTTCTCGCCCTCTGTTTCAGCCCCTCTGTTTCAGCCCCTCTGTTTCAGCCCTCTGTTTCAGCCCCTCTGTTTCTCGCCCTCTGTTTCAGCCCCTCTGTTTCAGCCCCTCTGTTTCAGCCCCTCTGTTTCAGCCCCTCTGTTTCTCGCCCTCTGTTTCAGCCCCTCTGTTTCAGCCCCTCTGTTTCAGCCCCTCTTTTTCAGCCCCCTGTTTCTCGCCCTCTGTTTCAGCCCCTCTGTTTCAGCCCCTCTGTTTCAGCCCCTCTGTTTCAGCCCCTTTGTTTCTCGCCCTCTGTTTCTCGCCCTCTGTTTCTCGCCCTCTGTTTCAGCCCCTCTGTTTCAGCCCCTCTGTTTCAGCCCCTCTGTTTCAGCCTCTCTGTTTCTCGCCCTCTGTTTCAGCCCCTCTGTTTCAGCCCCTCTGTTTCAGCCCCTCTGTTTCAGCCCCTCTGTTTCTCGCTCTCTGTTTCTCGCCCTCTGATTCTCGCCCTCTGTTTCTCGCCCTCTGTTTCAGCCCCTCTGTTTCATCCCCTCTGTTTCTCGCCCTCTGTTTCTCGCCCTCTGTTTCTCGCCCTCTGTTTCAGCCCCTCTGTATCAGCCCCTCTGTTTCAGCCGCTCTGTTTCTCGCCCTCTGTTTCAGCCCCTCTGTTTCAGCCCCTCTGTTTCAGCACCTCTGTTTCAGCCCCTCTGTTTCAGCTCCTCTGTTTCTCGCCCTCTGTTTCTCGCCCTCTGTTTCAGCCCCTCTGTTTCTCGCCCTCTGTTTCAGCCCCTCTGTTTCTCGCCCTCTGTTTCAGCCCCTCTGTTTCAGCCCCTCTGTTTCAACCCCTCTGTTTCTCGCCCTCTGTTTCAGCCCCTCTGTTTCAGCCCCTCTGTTTCTCGCCCTCTGTTTCAGCCCCTCTGTTTCAGCCCCTCTGTATCAGCCCCTCTGTTTCAGCCCCTCTGTTTCTCGCCCTCTGTTTCTCGCCCTCTGTTTCAAACCCTCTGTTTCACCCCCTCTGTTTCAGCCCCTCTGTTTCAGCCCCTCTGTTTCAGCCCCTCTGTTTCTCGCCCTCTGTTTCTAGCCCTCTGTTTCTCGCTCTCTGTTTCTCGCCCTCTGTTTCTCGCCCTGTGTTTCAGCCCCTCTGTTTCAGCCCCTCTGGTTCAGCCCCTCTGTTTCAGCCGCTCTGTTTCTCGCCATCTGTTTCAGCCCCTCTGTTTCTCGCCCTCTGTTTCAGCCCCTCTGTTTCAGCCCCTCTGTATCAGCCCCTCTGTTTCAGCCCCTCTGTTTCTCGCCCTCTGTTTCTAGCCCTCTGTTTCAGCCCCTCTGTTTCAGCCCCTCTCTTTCAGCCCCTCTGTTTCAGCCCCTCTGTTTATCGCCCTCTGTTTCTCGCCCTCTGTTTCTCGCCCTCTGTTTCTCGCTTTCTGTTTCTCTCCCTCTGTTTCTCGCCCTCTGTTTCAGCCCCTCTGTTTCAGCCCCTCTGTTTCAGCCCCTCTGTTTCTCGCCCTCTGTTTCTCGCCCACTGTTTCCCGCCCTCTGTTTCAGCCCCTCTGTTTCAGCCCCTCTGTTTCAGCCCCTCTGTTTCAGCCCCTTTGTTTCTCGCCCTCTGTTTCAGCCCCTCTGTTTCAGCCCCTCTGTTTCTCGCCCTCTGTTTCAGTCCCTCTGTTTCAGCCCCTCTGTATCAGCCCCTCTGTTTCAGCCACTGTGTTTCTCGCCCTCTGTTTCTCGCCGTCTGTTTCAGCCCCTCTGTTTCAGCCCCTCTGTTTCAGCCCCTCTGTTTCTCGCCCTCTGTTTCTCGCCCACTGTTTCTCGCCCTCTGTTTCAGCCCCTCTGTTTCAGCCCCTCTGTTTCAGCTCCTCTGTTTCAGCCCCTCTGTTTCTCGCCCTCTGTTTCAGCCCCTCTGTTTCAGCCCCTCTGTTTCTCGCCCTCTATTTCAGTCCCTCTGTTTCAGCCCCTCTGTATCAGCCCCTCTGTTTCAGCCACTGTGTTTCTCGCCCTCTGTTTCTCGCTATCTGTTTCTCGCCCTCTGTTTCAGCCCCTCTGTTTTTAGCCCCTCTGTTTCTCGCCCTCTGTTTCAGCCCCTCTGTTTCTCGCCTCCTGTTTCAGCCCCTCTGTTTCAGCCCCTCTGTTTCTCGCCCTCTGTTTCTCGCCCTGTGTATCAGCCCCTCTGTTTCAGCCCTTCTGTTTCACGCCCTCTGTTTCAGCCCCTCTGTTTCAGGCCGTCTCTTTCAGCCCCACTGTTTCAGCCCCTCTGTTTCTCGCCCTCTGTTTCTCGCCCTCTGTTTCTCGCCCTCTGTTTCAGCCCCTCTGTTTCAGCCCCTCTGTTTCAGCCCCTCTGTTTCTCGCCCTCTGTTTCTCGCCCACTGTTTCTCGCCCTCTGTTTCAGCCCCTCTGTTTCAGCCCCTCTGTTTCAGACCCTCTGTTTCAGCCCCTCTGTTTCTCGCCCTCTGTTTCAGCCCCTCTGTTTCAGAACCTCTGTTTCAGCCCCTCTGTTTCAGGCCCCTGTTTCTGGCCCTCTGTTTCAGCCCCTCTGTTTCAGCCCCTCTGTTTCAGCCCCTCTGTTTCTCGCCCTCTGTTTCTCGCCCTCTGTTTCTCGCCCTCTGTTTCAGCCACTCTGTTTCAGCACCTCTGTTTCAGCCCCTCTGTTTCAGCTTCTCTGTTTCTCGCCCTCTGTTTCAGCCCCTCTGTTTCAGCCCCTCTGTTTCAGCCCCTCTGTTTCAGCCCCTCTGTTTCTGGCTCTCTGTTTCTCGCCCTCTGATTCTCGCCCTCTGTTTCTCGCTCTCTGTTTCAGCCCCTCTGTTTCAGCCCCTCTGTTTCTCGCCCTCTGTTTCTCGCCTTCTGTTTCTCGCCCACTGTTTCAGCCCCTCTGTATCAGCCCCTCTGTTTCAGCCCCTCTGTTTCTCGCCCTCTGTTTCAGCCCCTCTGTTTCAGCCCCTCTGTTTCAGCTTCTCTGTTTCTCGCCCTCTGTTTCAGCCCCTCTGTTTCAGCCCCTCTGTTTCAGCCCCTCTGTTTCAGCCCCTCTGTTTCTTGCTCTCTGTTTCTCGCCCTCTGATTCTCGCCCTCTGTTTCTCGCTCTCTGTTTCAGCCCCTCTGTTTCAGCCCCTCTGTTTCTCGCCCTCTGTTTCTCGCCCTCTGTTTCTCGCCCACTGTTTCAGCCCCTCTGTATCAGCCCCTCTGTTTCAGCCCCTCTGTTTCTCGCCCTCTGTTTCAGCCCCTCTGTTTCAGCCCCTCTGTTTCAGCCCCTCTGTTTCAGCCCCTCTGTTTCAGCTCCTCTGTTTCTCGCCCTCTGTTTCTCGCCCTCTGTTTCAGCCCCTCTGTTTCTCGCCCTCTGTTTCAGCCCCTCTGTTTCAGCCCCTCTGTTTCAGCCCCTCTGTTTCAGCCCCTCTGTTTCTTGCTCTCTGTTTCTCGCCCTCTGATTCTCGCCCTCTGTTTCTCGCTCTCTGTTTCAGCCCCTCTGTTTCAGCCCCTCTGTTTCTCGCCCTCTGTTTCTCGCCCTCTGTTTCTCGCCCACTGTTTCAGCCCCTCTGTATCAGCCCCTCTGTTTCAGCCCCTCTGTTTCTCGCCCTCTGTTTCAGCCCCTCTGTTTCAGCCCCTCTGTTTCAGCCCCTCTGTTTCAGCCCCTCTGTTTCAGCTCCTCTGTTTCTCGCCCTCTGTTTCTCGCCCTCTGTTTCAGCCCCTCTGTTTCTCGCCATCTGTTAGGCCCCTCTGTTTCAGCCCCTCTGTTTCAGCCCCTCTGTTTCTCGCCCTCTGTTTCAGCCCCTCTGTTTCAGCCCCTCTGTATCAGCCCCTCTGTTTCAGCCCGTCGGTTTCTCGCCCTCTGTTTCTCGCCCTCTCTTTCAAACCCTCTGTTTCAGCCCCTCTGTTTCAGCCCCTCTGTTTCAGCCCCTCTGTTTCTCGCCCTCTGTTTCTAGCCCTCTGTTTCTCGCTCTCTGTTTCTCGCCCTCTGTTTCTCGCCCTCTGTTTCAGCCCCTCTGTTTCAGCCCCACTGGTTCAGCCCCTCTGTTTCAGCCCCTCTGTTTCTCGCCTTCTGTTTCAGCCCCTCTGTTTCTCGCCCTCTGTTTCAGCCCCTCTGTTTCACCCCCTCTGTATCAGCCCCTCTGTTTCAGCCCCTCTGTTTCAGCCCCTCTGTTTCTCGCCCTCTGTTTCAGCCCCTCTGTTTCAGCCCCTCTGTATCAGCCCCTCTGTTTCAGCCCCTCTGTTTCTCGCACTCTGTTTCTCGCCCTCTGTTTCAGCCCCTCTGTTTCAGCCCCTCTGTTTCAGCCCCTCTGTTTCAGCCCCTCTGTTTCTCGCCCTCTGTTTCTCGCTCTCTGTTTCAGGCTCTCTGTTTCTCGCCCTCTGTTTCTCGCCCTCTGTTTCAGCCCCTCTGTTTCAGCCCCTCTGGTTCAGCCCCTCTGTTTCATCCCCTCTGTTTCTCGCCCTCTGTTTCAGCCCCTCTGTTTCTCGCCCTCTGTTTCAGCCCCTCTGTTTCAGCCCCGGTGTATCAGACGCTCTGTTTCAGCCCCTCTGTTTCTCGCACTCTGTTTCTCGCCCTCTGTTTCAGCCCCTCTGTTTCAGCCCCTCTATTTCAGCCCCTCTGTTTCAGCCCCTCTGTTTCTCGCCCTCTGTTTCTCACCCTCTGTTTCTCGCCCTCTGTTTCTCGCTCTCTGTTTCTCGCCCTCTGTTTCTCGCCCTCTGTTTCAGCCCCTCTGTTTCAGCCCCTCTGTTTCAGCCCCTCTGTTTCTCGCCCTCTGTTTCTCGCCCACTGTTTCGCGCCCTCTGTTTCAGCCCCTCTGTTTCAGCCCCTCTGCTTCAGCCCCTCTGTTTCAGCCCCTCTGTTTCTCGCCATCTGTTTCAGCCCCTCTGTTTCAGCCCCTCTGTTTCAGCCCCTCTGTTTCTGCCCCTCTGTTTCAGCCCCTCTGTTCCTCGCCATCTGTTTCTCGCCCACTGTTTCTCGCCCTCTGTTTCAGGCCCTCTGTTTCAGCCCTTCTGTTTCAGCCCCTCTGTTTCAGCCCCTCTGTTTCTCGCCCTCTGTTTCAGCCCCTCTGTTTCAGCCCCTCTGTTTCAGCCCCTCTGTTTCATCCCCTCTGTTTCAGCCCCTCTGTTTCTCGCCCTCTGTTTCAGCCCCTCTGTTTCAGCCGCTCTGTATCAGCCCCTCTGTTTCAGCCCGTCTGTTTCTCGCCCTCTGTTTCTCGCCCTCTGTTTCAGCCCCTCTGTTTCAGCCCCTCTGTTTCAGCCCCTCTGTTTCAGCCCCTCTGTTTCTCGCCCTCTGTTTCTAGCCCTCTGTTTCTCGCTCTCTGTTTCTCGCCCTCTGTTTCTCGCCCTGTGTTTCAGCCCCTCTGTTTCAGCCCCACTGGTTCAGCCCCTCTGTTTCAGCCCCTCTGTTTCTCGCCCTCTGTTTCTCGCCCTCTGTTTCAGCCCCTCTGTTTCAGCCCCTCTGTTTCAGCCCCTCTGTTTCAGCCTCTCTGTTTCTCGCCCTCTGTTTCAGCCCCTCTGTTTCAGCCCCTCTGTTTCAGCCCCTCTGTTTCAGCCCCTCTGTTTCTCGCTCTCTGTTTCTCGCCCTCTGATTCTCGCCCTCTGTTTCTCGCCCTCTGTTTCAGCCCCTCTGTTTCAGCCCCTCTGTTTCTCGCCCTCTGTTTAACGCCCTCTGTTTCTCGCCCTCTGTTTCAGCCCCTCTGTATCAGCCCCTCTGTTTCAGCCCCTCTGTTTCTCGCCCTCTGTTTCAGCCCCTCTGTTTCAGCCCCTCTGTTTCAGCCCCTCTGTTTCAGCCCCTCTGTTTCAGATCCTCTGTTTCTCGCCCTCTGTTTCTCGCCCTCTGTTTCAGCCCCTCTGTTTCTCGCCCTCTGTTTCAGCCCCTCTGTTTCTCGCCCTCTGTTTCAGCCCCTCTGTTTCAGCCCCTCTGTTTCAGCCCCTCTGTTTCTCGCCCTCTGTTTCAGCCCCTCTGTTTCAGCCCCTCTGTTTCAGCCCCTCTGTTTCTCGCCCTCTGTTTCAGCCCCTCTGTTTCAGCCCCTCTGTATCAGCCCCTCTGTTTCAGCCCCTCTGTTTCTCGCCCTCTGTTTCTCGCCCTCTGTTTCAAACCCTCTGTTTCAGCCCCTCTGTTTCAGCCCCTCTGTTTCAGCCCCTCTGTTTCAGCCCCTCTGTTTCTCGCCCTCTGTTTCTAGCCCTCTGTTTCTCGCTCACTGTTTCTCGCCCTCTGTTTCTCGCCCTGTGTTTCAGCCCCTCTGTTTCAGCCCCTCTGGTTCAGCCCAACTGTTTCAGCCCCTCTGTTTCTCGCCATCTGTTTCAGCCCCTCTGTTTCTCGCCCTCTGTTTCAGCCCCTCTGTTTCAGCCCCTCTGTATCAGCCCCTCTGTTTCAGCCCCTCTGTTTCTCGCTCTCTGTTTCTAGCCCTCTGTTTCAGCCCCTCTGTTTCAGCCCCTCTCTTTCAGCCCCTCTGTTTCAGCCCCTCTGTTTATCGCCCTCTGTTTCTCGCCCTCTGTTTCTCGCTTTCTGTTTCTCTCCCTCTGTTTCTCGCCCTCTGTTTCAGCCCCTCTGTTTCAGCCCCTCTGTTTCTCGCCCTCTGTTTCTCGCCCACTGTTTCTCGCCCTCTGTTTCAGCCCCTCTGTTTCAGCCCCTCTGTTTCAGCCCTCTGTTTCAGCCCCTCTGTTTCTCGCCCTCTGTTTCAGCCCCTCTGTTTCAGCCCCTCTGTTTCAGCCCCTCTGTTTCAGCCCCTCTGTTTCTCGCCCTCTGTTTCAGCCCCTCTGTTTCAGCCCCTCTGTTTCAGCCCCTGTGTTTCAGCCCCCTGTTTCTCGCCCTCTGTTTCAGCCCCTCTGTTTCAGCCCCTCTGTTTCAGCCCCTCTGTTTCAGCCCCTCTGTTTCTCGCCCTCTGTTTCTCGCCCTCTGTTTCTCGCCCTCTGTTTCAGCCCCTCTGTTTCAGCCCCTCTGTTTCAGCCCCTCTGTTTCAGCCTCTCTGTTTCTCGCCCTCTGTTTCAGCCCCTCTGTTTCAGCCCCTCTGTTTCAGCCCCTCTGTTTCAGCCCCTCTGTTTCTCGCTCTCAGTTTCTCGCCAACTGATTCTCGCCCTCTGTTTCTCGCCCTCTGTTTCAGCCCCTCTGTTTCAGCCCCTCTGTTTCTCGCCCTCTGTTTCTCGCCCTCTGTTTCTCGCCCTCTGTTTCTCGCCCTCTGTTTCAGCCCCTCTGTATCAGCCCCTCTGTTTCAGCCGCTCTGTTTCTCGCCATCTGTTTCAGCCCCTCTGTTTCAGCCCCTCTGTTTCAGCCCCTCTGTTTCAGCCCCTCTGTTTCAGCTCCTCTGTTTCTCGCCCTCTGTTTCTCGCCCTCTGTTTCAGCCCCTCTGTTTCTCGCCCTCTGTTTCAGCCCCTCTGTTTCTCGCCCTCTGTTTCAGCCCCTCTGTTTCAGCCCCTCTGTTTCAGCCCCTCTGTTTCTCGCCCTCTGTTTCAGCCCCTCTGTTTCAGCCCCTCTGTTTCTCGCCCTCTGTTTCAGCCCCTCTGTTTCACCCCCTCTGTATCAGCCCCTCTGTTTCAGCCCCTCTGTTTCTCGCCCTCTGTTTCTCGCCCTCTGTTTCAAACCCTCTGTTTCACCCCCTCTGTTTCAGCCCCTCTGTTTCAGCCCCTCTGTTTCAGCCCCTCTGTTTCTCGCCCTCTGTTTCTAGCCCTCTGTTTCTCGCTCTCTGTTTCTCGCCCTCTGTTTCTCGCCCTGTGTTTCAGCCCCTCTGTTTCAGCCCCTCTGGTTCAGCCCCTCTGTTTCAGCCCCTCTGTTTCTCGCCATCTGTTTCAGCCCCTCTGTTTCTCGCCCTCTGTTTCAGCCCCTCTGTTTCAGCCCCTCTGTATCAGCCCCTCTGTTTCAGCCCCTCTGTTTCTCGCCCTCTGTTTCAAGCCCTCTGTTTCAGCCCCTCTGTTTCAGCCCCTCTCTTTCAGCCCCTCTGTTTCAGCCCCTCTGTTTATCGCCCTCTGTTTCTCGCCCTCTGTTTCTCGCTCTCTGTTTCTCGCCCTCTGTTTCTCGCCCTGTGTTTCAGCCCCTCTGTTTCAGCCCCACTGGTTCAGCCCCTCTGTTTCAGCCCCTCTGTTTCTCGCCCTCTGTTTCAGCCCCTCTGTTTCTCGCCCTCTGTTTCAGCCCCTCTGTTTCAGCCCCTCTGTATCAGCCCCTCTGTTTCAGCCCCTCTGTTTCTCGCCCTCTGTTTCTAGCCCTCTGTTTCAGCCCCTCAGTTTAAGCCCCTCTCTTTCAGCCCCTCTGTTTCAGCCCCTCTGTTTATCGCCCTCTGTTTCTCGCCCTCTGTTTCTCGCCCTCTGTTTCTCGCTTTCTGTTTCTCGCCCTCTGTTTCTCGCCCTCTGTTTCAGCCCCTCTGTTTCAGCCCCTCTGTTTCAGCCCCTCTGTTTCTCGCCCTCTGTTTCTCGCCCACTGTTTCTCGCCCTCTGTTTCAGGCCCTCTGTTTCAGCCCCTCTGTTTCAGCCCCTCTGTTTCAGCCCCTCTGTTTCTCGCCCTCTGTTTCAGCCCCTCTGTTCCAGCCCCTCTGTTTCTCGCCCTCTGTTTCACGCCCTCTGTTTCAGCCCCTCTGTTTCAGCCCCTCTGTTTCAGCCCCTCTGTTTCAGCCCTTCTGTTTCAGCCCCTCTGTTTCTCGCCCTTTGTTTCTCGCCCTCTGTTTCTCGCTCTCTGTTTCTCGCCCTCTGTTTCTCACCCTCTGTTTCAGCCCCTCTGTTTCAGCCCCTCTGTATCAGCCCCTCTGTTTCAGCCCCTCTGTTTCTCGCACTCTGTTTCTCGCCCTCTGTTTCAGGCCCTCTGTTTCAGCCCCTCTGTTTCAGCCCCTCTGTTTCAGCTCCTCTGTTTCTCGCCCTCTGTTTCTCGCCCTCTGTTTCAGTCCCTCTGTTTCCGCCCTTCTGTTTCAGCCCCTCTGTTTCTCGCCCTCATATTCTCGCCCTCTGTTCCAGCCCCTCTGTTTCAGCCCCTCTGTTTCTCGCCCTCTGTTTCAGCCCCTCTGTTTCAGCTCCTCTGTATCAGCCCCTCTGTTTCAGCCCCTCTGTTTCTCGCACTCTGTTTCTCGCCCTCTGTTTCAGCCCCTCTGTTTCAGCCCCTCTGTTTCAGCCCCTCTGTTTCAGCCCCTCAGTTTCTCGCCCTCTGTTTCTCGCTCTCTGTTTCTCGCTCTCTGTTTCTCGCCCTCTGTTTCTCGCCCTCTGTTTCAGCCCCTCTGTTTCAGCCCCTCTGGATCAGCCCCTCTGTTTCACCCCCTCTGTTTCTCGCCCTCTGTTTCAGCCCCTCTGTTTCTCGCACTCTGTTTCAGCCCCTCTGTTTCAGCCCCTCTGTATCAGCCCCTCTGTTTCAGCCCCTCTGTTTCAGCCCCTCTGTTTCTTGCTCTCTGTTTCTCGCCCTCTGATTCTCGCCCTCTGTTTCTCGCTCTCTGTTTCAGCCCCTCTGTTTCAGCCCCTCTGTTTCTCGCCCTCTGTTTCTCGCCCTCTGTTTCTCGCCCACTGTTTCAGCCCCTCTGTATCAGCCCCTCTGTTTCAGCCCCTCTGTTTCTCGCCCTCTGTTTCAGCCCCTCTGTTTCAGCCCCTCTGTTTCAGCCCCTCTGTTTCAGCCCCTCTGTTTCAGCTCCTCTGTTTCTCGCCCTCTGTTTCTCGCCCTCTGTTTCAGCCCCTCTGTTTCTCGCCCTCTGTTTCAGCCCCTCTGTTTCAGCCCCTCTGTTTCAGCCCCTCTGTTTCAGCCCCTCTGTTTCTTGCTCTCTGTTTCTCGCCCTCTGATTCTCGCCCTCTGTTTCTCGCTCTCTGTTTCAGCCCCTCTGTTTCAGCCCCTCTGTTTCTCGCCCTCTGTTTCTCGCCCTCTGTTTCTCGCCCACTGTTTCAGCCCCTCTGTATCAGCCCCTCTGTTTCAGCCCCTCTGTTTCTCGCCCTCTGTTTCAGCCCCTCTGTTTCAGCCCCTCTGTTTCAGCCCCTCTGTTTCAGCCCCTCTGTTTCAGCTCCTCTGTTTCTCGCCCTCTGTTTCTCGCCCTCTGTTTCAGCCCCTCTGTTTCTCGCCATCTGTTAGGCCCCTCTGTTTCAGCCCCTCTGTTTCAGCCCCTCTGTTTCTCGCCCTCTGTTTCAGCCCCTCTGTTTCAGCCCCTCTGTATCAGCCCCTCTGTTTCAGCCCGTCGGTTTCTCGCCCTCTGTTTCTCGCCCTCTCTTTCAAACCCTCTGTTTCAGCCCCTCTGTTTCAGCCCCTCTGTTTCAGCCCCTCTGTTTCTCGCCCTCTGTTTCTAGCCCTCTGTTTCTCGCTCTCTGTTTCTCGCCCTCTGTTTCTCGCCCTCTGTTTCAGCCCCTCTGTTTCAGCCCCACTGGTTCAGCCCCTCTGTTTCAGCCCCTCTGTTTCTCGCCTTCTGTTTCAGCCCCTCTGTTTCTCGCCCTCTGTTTCAGCCCCTCTGTTTCACCCCCTCTGTATCAGCCCCTCTGTTTCAGCCCCTCTGTTTCAGCCCCTCTGTTTCTCGCCCTCTGTTTCAGCCCCTCTGTTTCAGCCCCTCTGTATCAGCCCCTCTGTTTCAGCCCCTCTGTTTCTCGCACTCTGTTTCTCGCCCTCTGTTTCAGCCCCTCTGTTTCAGCCCCTCTGTTTCAGCCCCTCTGTTTCAGCCCCTCTGTTTCTCGCCCTCTGTTTCTCGCTCTCTGTTTCAGGCTCTCTGTTTCTCGCCCTCTGTTTCTCGCCCTCTGTTTCAGCCCCTCTGTTTCAGCCCCTCTGGTTCAGCCCCTCTGTTTCATCCCCTCTGTTTCTCGCCCTCTGTTTCAGCCCCTCTGTTTCTCGCCCTCTGTTTCAGCCCCTCTGTTTCAGCCCCGGTGTATCAGACGCTCTGTTTCAGCCCCTCTGTTTCTCGCACTCTGTTTCTCGCCCTCTGTTTCAGCCCCTCTGTTTCAGCCCCTCTATTTCAGCCCCTCTGTTTCAGCCCCTCTGTTTCTCGCCCTCTGTTTCTCGCCCTCTGTTTCTCGCCCTCTGTTTCTCGCTCTCTGTTTCATGCCCTCTGTTTCTCGCCCTCTGTTTCAGCCCCTCTGTTTCAGCCCCTCTGTTTCAGCACCTCTGTTTCTCGCCCTCTGTTTCTCGCCCACTGTTTCGCGCCCTCTGTTTCAGCCCCTCTGTTTCAGCCCCTCTGCTTCAGCCCCTCTGTTTCAGCCCCTCTGTTTCTCGCCATCTGTTTCAGCCCCTCTGTTTCAGCCCCTCTGTTTCAGCCCCTCTGTTTCTGCCCCTCTGTTTCAGCCCCTCTGTTCCTCGCCATCTGTTTCTCGCCCACTGTTTCTCGCCCTCTGTTTCAGGCCCTCTGTTTCAGCCCTTCTGTTTCAGCCCCTCTGTTTCAGCCCCTCTGTTTCTCGCCCTCTGTTTCAGCCCCTCTGTTTCAGCCCCTCTGTTTCAGCCCCTCTGTTTCATCCCCTCTGTTTCAGCCCCTCTGTTTCTCGCCCTCTGTTTCAGCCCCTCTGTTTCAGCCGCTCTGTATCAGCCCCTCTGTTTCAGCCCGTCTGTTTCTCGCCCTCTGTTTCTCGCCCTCTGTTTCAGCCCCTCTGTTTCAGCCCCTCTGTTTCAGCCCCTCTGTTTCAGCCCCTCTGTTTCTCGCCCTCTGTTTCTAGCCCTCTGTTTCTCGCTCTCTGTTTCTCGCCCTCTGTTTCTCGCCCTGTGTTTCAGCCCCTCTGTTTCAGCCCCACTGGTTCAGCCCCTCTGTTTCAGCCCCTCTGTTTCTCGCCCTCTGTTTCTCGCCCTCTGTTTCAGCCCCTCTGTTTCAGCCCCTCTGTTTCTCGCCCTCTGTTTCAGCCCCTCTGTTTCAGCCCCTCTGTATCAGCCCCTCTGTTTCAGCCCGTCGGTTTCTCGCCCTCTGTTTCTCGCCCTCTCTTTCAAACCCTCTGTTTCAGCCCCTCTGTTTCAGCCCCTCTGTTTCAGCCCCTCTGTTTCTCGCCCTCTGTTTCTAGCCCTCTGTTTCTCGCTCTCTGTTTCTCGCCCTCTGTTTCTCGCCCTCTGTTTCAGCCCCTCTGTTTCAGCCCCACTGGTTCAGCCCCTCTGTTTCAGCCCCTCTGTTTCTCGCCTTCTGTTTCAGCCCCTCTGTTTCTCGCCCTCTGTTTCAGCCCCTCTGTTTCACCCCCTCTGTATCAGCCCCTCTGTTTCAGCCCCTCTGTTTCAGCCCCTCTGTTTCTCGCCCTCTGTTTCAGCCCCTCTGTTTCAGCCCCTCTGTATCAGCCCCTCTGTTTCAGCCCCTCTGTTTCTCGCACTCTGTTTCTCGCCCTCTGTTTCAGCCCCTCTGTTTCAGCCCCTCTGTTTCAGCCCCTCTGTTTCAGCCCCTCTGTTTCTCGCCCTCTGTTTCTCGCTCTCTGTTTCAGGCTCTCTGTTTCTCGCCCTCTGTTTCTCGCCCTCTGTTTCAGCCCCTCTGTTTCAGCCCCTCTGGTTCAGCCCCTCTGTTTCATCCCCTCTGTTTCTCGCCCTCTGTTTCAGCCCCTCTGTTTCTCGCCCTCTGTTTCAGCCCCTCTGTTTCAGCCCCGGTGTATCAGACGCTCTGTTTCAGCCCCTCTGTTTCTCGCACTCTGTTTCTCGCCCTCTGTTTCAGCCCCTCTGTTTCAGCCCCTCTATTTCAGCCCCTCTGTTTCAGCCCCTCTGTTTCTCGCCCTCTGTTTCTCGCCCTCTGTTTCTCGCCCTCTGTTTCTCGCTCTCTGTTTCTCGCCCTCTGTTTCTCGCCCTCTGTTTCAGCCCCTCTGTTTCAGCCCCTCTGTTTCAGCCCCTCTGTTTCTCGCCCTCTGTTTCTCGCCCACTGTTTCGCGCCCTCTGTTTCAGCCCCTCTGTTTCAGCCCCTCTGCTTCAGCCCCTCTGTTTCAGCCCCTCTGTTTCTCGCCATCTGTTTCAGCCCCTCTGTTTCAGCCCCTCTGTTTCAGCCCCTCTGTTTCTGCCCCTCTGTTTCAGCCCCTCTGTTCCTCGCCATCTGTTTCTCGCCCACTGTTTCTCGCCCTCTGTTTCAGGCCCTCTGTTTCAGCCCTTCTGTTTCAGCCCCTCTGTTTCAGCCCCTCTGTTTCTCGCCCTCTGTTTCAGCCCCTCTGTTTCAGCCCCTCTGTTTCAGCCCCTCTGTTTCATCCCCTCTGTTTCAGCCCCTCTGTTTCTCGCCCTCTGTTTCAGCCCCTCTGTTTCAGCCGCTCTGTATCAGCCCCTCTGTTTCAGCCCGTCTGTTTCTCGCCCTCTGTTTCTCGCCCTCTGTTTCAGCCCCTCTGTTTCAGCCCCTCTGTTTCAGCCCCTCTGTTTCAGCCCCTCTGTTTCTCGCCCTCTGTTTCTAGCCCTCTGTTTCTCGCTCTCTGTTTCTCGCCCTCTGTTTCTCGCCCTGTGTTTCAGCCCCTCTGTTTCAGCCCCACTGGTTCAGCCCCTCTGTTTCAGCCCCTCTGTTTCTCGCCCTCTGTTTCTCGCCCTCTGTTTCAGCCCCTCTGTTTCAGCCCCTCTGTTTCAGCCCCTCTGTTTCAGCCTCTCTGTTTCTCGCCCTCTGTTTCAGCCCCTCTGTTTCAGCCCCTCTGTTTCAGCCCCTCTGTTTCAGCCCCTCTGTTTCTCGCTCTCTGTTTCTCGCCCTCTGATTCTCGCCCTCTGTTTCTCGCCCTCTGTTTCAGACCCTCTGTTTCAGCCCCTCTGTTTCTCGCCCTCTGTTTAACGCCCTCTGTTTCTCGCCCTCTGTTTCAGCCCCTCTGTATCAGCCCCTCTGTTTCAGCCCCTCTGTTTCTCGCCCTCTGTTTCAGCCCCTCTGTTTCAGCCCCTCTGTTTCAGCCCCTCTGTTTCAGCCCCTCTGTTTCAGATCCTCTGTTTCTCGCCCTCTGTTTCTCGCCCTCTGTTTCAGCCCCTCTGTTTCTCGCCCTCTGTTTCAGCCCCTCTGTTTCTCGCCCTCTGTTTCTAGCCCTCTGTTTCTCGCTCACTGTTTCTCGCCCTCTGTTTCTCGCCCTGTGTTTCAGCCCCTCTGTTTCAGCCCCTCTGGTTCAGCCCAACTGTTTCAGCCCCTCTGTTTCTCGCCATCTGTTTCAGCCCCTCTGTTTCTCGCCCTCTGTTTCAGCCCCTCTGTTTCAGCCCCTCTGTATCAGCCCCTCTGTTTCAGCCCCTCTGTTTCTCGCTCTCTGTTTCTAGCCCTCTGTTTCAGCCCCTCTGTTTCAGCCCCTCTCTTTCAGCCCCTCTGTTTCAGCCCCTCTGTTTATCGCCCTCTGTTTCTCGCCCTCTGTTTCTCGCTTTCTGTTTCTCTCCCTCTGTTTCTCGCCCTCTGTTTCAGCCCCTCTGTTTCAGCCCCTCTGTTTCTCGCCCTCTGTTTCTCGCCCACTGTTTCTCGCCCTCTGTTTCAGCCCCTCTGTTTCAGCCCCTCTGTTTCAGCCCTCTGTTTCAGCCCCTCTGTTTCTCGCCCTCTGTTTCAGCCCCTCTGTTTCAGCCCCTCTGTTTCAGCCCCTCTGTTTCAGCCCCTCTGTTTCTCGCCCTCTGTTTCAGCCCCTCTGTTTCAGCCCCTCTGTTTCAGCCCCTCTGTTTCAGCCCTCTGTTTCTCGCCCTCTGTTTCAGCCCCTCTGTTTCAGCCCCTCTGTTTCAGCCCCTCTGTTTCAGCCTCTCTGTTTCTCGCCCTCTGTTTCAGCCCCTCTGTTTCAGCCCCTCTGTTTCAGCCCCTCTGTTTCAGCCCCTCTGTTTCTCGCTCTCAGTTTCTCGCCAACTGATTCTCGCCCTCTGTTTCTCGCCCTCTGTTTCAGCCCCTCTGTTTCAGCCCCTCTGTTTCTCGCCCTCTGTTTCTCGCCCTCTGTTTCTCGCCCTCTGTTTCTCACCCTCTGTTTCAGCCCCTCTGTATCAGCCCCTCTGTTTCAGCCGCTCTGTTTCTCGCCATCTGTTTCAGCCCCTCTGTTTCAGCCCCTCTGTTTCAGCCCCTCTGTTTCAGCTCCTCAGTTTCTCGCCCTCTGTTTCTCGCTCTCTGTTTCTCGCTCTCTGTTTCTCGCCCTCTGTTTCTCGCCCTCTGTTTCAGTCCCTCTGTTTCCGCCCTTCTGTTTCAGCCCCTCTGTTTCTCGCCCTCATATTCTCGCCCTCTGTTTCAGCCCCTCTGTTTCAGCCCCTCTGTTTCTCGCCCTCTGTTTCAGCCCCTCTGTTTCAGCTCCTCTGTATCAGCCCCTCTGTTTCAGCCCCTCTGTTTCTCGCACTCTGTTTCTCGCCCTCTGTTTCAGCCCCTCTGTTTCAGCCCCTCTGTTTCAGCCCCTCTGTTTCAGCCCCTCAGTTTCTCGCCCTCTGTTTCTCGCTCTCTGTTTCTCGCTCTCTGTTTCTCGCCCTCTGTTTCTCGCCCTCTGTTTCAGCCCCTCTGTTTCAGCCCCTCTGGATCAGCCCCTCTGTTTCACCCCCTCTGTTTCTCGCCCTCTGTTTCAGCCCCTCTGTTTCTCGCACTCTGTTTCAGCCCCTCTGTTTCAGCCCCTCTGTATCAGCCCCTCTGTTTCAGCCCCTCTGTTTCAGCCCCTCTGTTTCTTGCTCTCTGTTTCTCGCCCTCTGATTCTCGCCCTCTGTTTCTCGCTCTCTGTTTCAGCCCCTCTGTTTCAGCCCCTCTGTTTCTCGCCCTCTGTTTCTCGCCCTCTGTTTCTCGCCCACTGTTTCAGCCCCTCTGTATCAGCCCCTCTGTTTCAGCCCCTCTGTTTCTCGCCCTCTGTTTCAGCCCCTCTGTTTCAGCCCCTCTGTTTCAGCCCCTCTGTTTCAGCCCCTCTGTTTCAGCTCCTCTGTTTCTCGCCCTCTGTTTCTCGCCCTCTGTTTCAGCCCCTCTGTTTCTCGCCCTCTGTTTCAGCCCCTCTGTTTCAGCCCCTCTGTTTCAGCCCCTCTGTTTCAGCCCCTCTGTTTCTTGCTCTCTGTTTCTCGCCCTCTGATTCTCGCCCTCTGTTTCTCGCTCTCTGTTTCAGCCCCTCTGTTTCAGCCCCTCTGTTTCTCGCCCTCTGTTTCTCGCCCTCTGTTTCTCGCCCACTGTTTCAGCCCCTCTGTATCAGCCCCTCTGTTTCAGCCCCTCTGTTTCTCGCCCTCTGTTTCAGCCCCTCTGTTTCAGCCCCTCTGTTTCAGCCCCTCTGTTTCAGCCCCTCTGTTTCAGCTCCTCTGTTTCTCGCCCTCTGTTTCTCGCCCTCTGTTTCAGCCCCTCTGTTTCTCGCCATCTGTTAGGCCCCTCTGTTTCAGCCCCTCTGTTTCAGCCCCTCTGTTTCTCGCCCTCTGTTTCAGCCCCTCTGTTTCAGCCCCTCTGTATCAGCCCCTCTGTTTCAGCCCGTCGGTTTCTCGCCCTCTGTTTCTCGCCCTCTCTTTCAAACCCTCTGTTTCAGCCCCTCTGTTTCAGCCCCTCTGTTTCAGCCCCTCTGTTTCTCGCCCTCTGTTTCTAGCCCTCTGTTTCTCGCTCTCTGTTTCTCGCCCTCTGTTTCTCGCCCTCTGTTTCAGCCCCTCTGTTTCAGCCCCACTGGTTCAGCCCCTCTGTTTCAGCCCCTCTGTTTCTCGCCTTCTGTTTCAGCCCCTCTGTTTCTCGCCCTCTGTTTCAGCCCCTCTGTTTCACCCCCTCTGTATCAGCCCCTCTGTTTCAGCCCCTCTGTTTCAGCCCCTCTGTTTCTCGCCCTCTGTTTCAGCCCCTCTGTTTCAGCCCCTCTGTATCAGCCCCTCTGTTTCAGCCCCTCTGTTTCTCGCACTCTGTTTCTCGCCCTCTGTTTCAGCCCCTCTGTTTCAGCCCCTCTGTTTCAGCCCCTCTGTTTCAGCCCCTCTGTTTCTCGCCCTCTGTTTCTCGCTCTCTGTTTCAGGCTCTCTGTTTCTCGCCCTCTGTTTCTCGCCCTCTGTTTCAGCCCCTCTGTTTCAGCCCCTCTGGTTCAGCCCCTCTGTTTCATCCCCTCTGTTTCTCGCCCTCTGTTTCAGCCCCTCTGTTTCTCGCCCTCTGTTTCAGCCCCTCTGTTTCAGCCCCGGTGTATCAGACGCTCTGTTTCAGCCCCTCTGTTTCTCGCACTCTGTTTCTCGCCCTCTGTTTCAGCCCCTCTGTTTCAGCCCCTCTATTTCAGCCCCTCTGTTTCAGCCCCTCTGTTTCTCGCCCTCTGTTTCTCGCCCTCTGTTTCTCGCCCTCTGTTTCTCGCTCTCTGTTTCTCGCCCTCTGTTTCTCGCCCTCTGTTTCAGCCCCTCTGTTTCAGCCCCTCTGTTTCAGCCCCTCTGTTTCTCGCCCTCTGTTTCTCGCCCACTGTTTCGCGCCCTCTGTTTCAGCCCCTCTGTTTCAGCCCCTCTGCTTCAGCCCCTCTGTTTCAGCCCCTCTGTTTCTCGCCATCTGTTTCAGCCCCTCTGTTTCAGCCCCTCTGTTTCAGCCCCTCTGTTTCTGCCCCTCTGTTTCAGCCCCTCTGTTCCTCGCCATCTGTTTCTCGCCCACTGTTTCTCGCCCTCTGTTTCAGGCCCTCTGTTTCAGCCCTTCTGTTTCAGCCCCTCTGTTTCAGCCCCTCTGTTTCTCGCCCTCTGTTTCAGCCCCTCTGTTTCAGCCCCTCTGTTTCAGCCCCTCTGTTTCATCCCCTCTGTTTCAGCCCCTCTGTTTCTCGCCCTCTGTTTCAGCCCCTCTGTTTCAGCCGCTCTGTATCAGCCCCTCTGTTTCAGCCCGTCTGTTTCTCGCCCTCTGTTTCTCGCCCTCTGTTTCAGCCCCTCTGTTTCAGCCCCTCTGTTTCAGCCCCTCTGTTTCAGCCCCTCTGTTTCTCGCCCTCTGTTTCTAGCCCTCTGTTTCTCGCTCTCTGTTTCTCGCCCTCTGTTTCTCGCCCTGTGTTTCAGCCCCTCTGTTTCAGCCCCACTGGTTCAGCCCCTCTGTTTCAGCCCCTCTGTTTCTCGCCCTCTGTTTCTCGCCCTCTGTTTCAGCCCCTCTGTTTCAGCCCCTCTGTTTCAGCCCCTCTGTTTCAGCCTCTCTGTTTCTCGCCCTCTGTTTCAGCCCCTCTGTTTCAGCCCCTCTGTTTCAGCCCCTCTGTTTCAGCCCCTCTGTTTCTCGCTCTCTGTTTCTCGCCCTCTGATTCTCGCCCTCTGTTTCTCGCCCTCTGTTTCAGCCCCTCTGTTTCAGCCCCTCTGTTTCTCGCCCTCTGTTTAACGCCCTCTGTTTCTCGCCCTCTGTTTCAGCCCCTCTGTATCAGCCCCTCTGTTTCAGCCCCTCTGTTTCTCGCCCTCTGTTTCAGCCCCTCTGTTTCAGCCCCTCTGTTTCAGCCCCTCTGTTTCAGCCCCTCTGTTTCAGATCCTCTGTTTCTCGCCCTCTGTTTCTCGCCCTCTGTTTCAGCCCCTCTGTTTCTCGCCCTCTGTTTCAGCCCCTCTGTTTCTCGCCCTCTGTTTCTAGCCCTCTGTTTCTCGCTCACTGTTTCTCGCCCTCTGTTTCTCGCCCTGTGTTTCAGCCCCTCTGTTTCAGCCCCTCTGGTTCAGCCCAACTGTTTCAGCCCCTCTGTTTCTCGCCATCTGTTTCAGCCCCTCTGTTTCTCGCCCTCTGTTTCAGCCCCTCTGTTTCAGCCCCTCTGTATCAGCCCCTCTGTTTCAGCCCCTCTGTTTCTCGCTCTCTGTTTCTAGCCCTCTGTTTCAGCCCCTCTGTTTCAGCCCCTCTCTTTCAGCCCCTCTGTTTCAGCCCCTCTGTTTATCGCCCTCTGTTTCTCGCCCTCTGTTTCTCGCTTTCTGTTTCTCTCCCTCTGTTTCACGCCCTCTGTTTCAGCCCCTCTGTTTCAGCCCCTCTGTTTCTCGCCCTCTGTTTCTCGCCCACTGTTTCTCGCCCTCTGTTTCAGCCCCTCTGTTTCAGCCCCTCTGTTTCAGCCCTCTGTTTCAGCCCCTCTGTTTCTCGCCCTCTGTTTCAGCCCCTCTGTTTCAGCCCCTCTGTTTCAGCCCCTCTGTTTCTCGCCCTCTGTTTCAGCCCCTCTGTTTCAGCCCCTCTGTTTCAGCCCCTGTGTTAGGCCCCTGTTTCTCGCCCTCTGTTTCAGCCCCTCTGTTTCAGCCCCTCTGTTTCAGCCCCTCTGTTTCAGCCCCTCTGTTTCTCGCCCTCTGTTTCTCGCCCTCTGTTTCTCGCCCTCTGTTTCAGCCCCTCTGTTTCAGCCCCTCTGTTTCAGCCCCTCTGTTTCAGCCTCTCTGTTTCTCGCCCTCTGTTTCAGCCCCTCTGTTTCAGCCCCTCTGTTTCAGCCCCTCTGTTTCAGCCCCTCTGTTTCTCGCTCTCAGTTTCTCGCCATCTGATTCTCGCCCTCTGTTTCTCGCCCTCTGTTTCAGCCCCTCTGTTTCAGCCCCTCTGTTTCTCGCCCTCTGTTTCTCGCCCTCTGTTTCTCGCCCTCTGTTTCTCGCCCTCTGTTTCAGCCCCTCTGTATCAGCCCCTCTGTTTCAGCCGCTCTGTTTCTCGCCATCTGTTTCAGCCCCTCTGTTTCAGCCCCTCTGTTTCAGCCCCTCTGTTTCAGCCCCTCTGTTTCAGCTCCTCTGTTTCTCGCCCTCTGTTTCTCGCCCTCTGTTTCAGCCCCTCTGTTTCTCGCCCTCTGTTTCAGCCCCTCTGTTTCTCGCCCTCTGTTTCAGCCCCTCTGTTTCAGCCCCTCTGTTTCAGCCCCTCTGTTTCTCGCCCTCTGTTTCAGCCCCTCTGTTTCAGCCCCTCTGTTTCTCGCCCTCTGTTTCAGCCCCTCTGTTTCACCCCCTCTGTATCAGCCCCTCTGTTTCAGCCCCTCTGTTTCTCGCCCTCTGTTTCTCGCCCTCTGTTTCAAACCCTCTGTTTCACCCCCTCTGTTTCAGCCCCTCTGTTTCAGCCCCTCTGTTTCAGCCCCTCTGTTTCTCGCCCTCTGTTTCTAGCCCTCTGTTTCTCGCTCTCTGTTTCTCGCCCTCTGTTTCTCGCCCTGTGTTTCAGCCCCTCTGTTTCAGCCCCTCTGGTTCAGCCCCTCTGTTTCAGCCCCTCTGTTTCTCGCCATCTGTTTCAGCCTCTCTGTTTCTCGCCCTCTGTTTCAGCCCCTCTGTTTCAGCCCCTCTGTATCAGCCCCTCTGTTTCAGCCCCTCTGTTTCTCGCCCTCTGTTTCAAGCCCTCTGTTTCAGCCCCTCTGTTTCAGCCCCTCTCTTTCAGCCCCTCTGTTTCAGCCCCTCTGTTTATCGCCCTCTGTTTCTCGCCCTCTGTTTCTCGCTCTCTGTTTCTCGCCCTCTGTTTCTCGCCCTGTGTTTCAGCCCCTCTGTTTCAGCCCCACTGGTTCAGCCCCTCTGTTTCAGCCCCTCTGTTTCTCGCCCTCTGTTTCAGCCCCTCTGTTTCTCGCCCTCTGTTTCAGCCCCTCTGTTTCAGCCCCTCTGTATCAGCCCCTCTGTTTCAGCCCCTCTGTTTCTCGCCCTCTGTTTCTAGCCCTCTGTTTCAGCCCCTCAGTTTAAGCCCCTCTCTTTCAGCCCCTCTGTTTCAGCCCCTCTGTTTATCGCCCTCTGTTTCTCGCCCTCTGTTTCTCGCCCTCTGTTTCTCGCTTTCTGTTTCTCGCCCTCTGTTTCTCGCCCTCTGTTTCAGCCCCTCTGTTTCAGCCCCTCTGTTTCAGCCCCTCTGTTTCTCGCCCTCTGTTTCTCGCCCACTGTTTCTCGCCCTCTGTTTCAGGCCCTCTGTTTCAGCCCCTCTGTTTCAGCCCCTCTGTTTCAGCCCCTCTGTTTCTCGCCCTCTGTTTCAGCCCCTCTGTTCCAGCCCCTCTGTTTCTCGCCCTCTGTTTCACGCCCTCTGTTTCAGCCCCTCTGTTTCAGCCCCTCTGTTTCAGCCCCTCTGTTTCAGCCCTTCTGTTTCAGCCCCTCTGTTTCTCGCCCTTTGTTTCTCGCCCTCTGTTTCTCGCTCTCTGTTTCTCGCCCTCTGTTTCTCACCCTCTGTTTCAGCCCCTCTGTTTCTCGCCCTCTGTTTCTCGCCCTCTGTTTCTCGCTTTCTGTTTCTCGCCCTCTGTTTCTCGCCCTCTGTTTCAGCCCCTCTGTTTCAGCCCCTCTGTTTCAGCCCCTCTGTTTCTCGCCCTCTGTTTCTCGCCCACTGTTTCTCGCCCTCTGTTTCAGGCCCTCTGTTTCAGCCCCTCTGTTTCAGCCCCTCTGTTTCAGCCCCTCTGTTTCTCGCCCTCTGTTTCAGCCCCTCTGTTTCAGCACCTCTGTTTCTCGCTCTCTGTTTCAGCCCCTCTGTTTCAGCCCCTCTGTATCAGCCCCTCTGTTCCAGCCCCTCTGTTTCTCGCCCTCTGTTTCACGCCCTCTGTTTCAGCCCCTCTGTTTCAGCCCCTCTGTTTCAGCCCCTCTGTTTCAGCCCTTCTGTTTCAGCCCCTCTGTTTCTCGGCCTCTGTTCCTCGCCCTCTGTTTCTCGCTCTCTGTTTCTCGCCCTCTGTTTCTCACCCTCTGTTTCAGCCCCTCTGTTTCAGCCCCTCTGTATCAGCCCCTCTGTTTCAGCCCCTCTGTTTCAGCCTCTCTGTTTCTCGCCCTCTGTTTCAGCCCCTCTGTTTCAGCCCCTCTGTTTCAGCCCCTCTGTTTCAGTTCCTCAGTTTCTCGCCCTCTGTTTCTCGCTCTCTGTTTCTCGCTCTCTGTTTCTCGCCCTCTGTTTCTCGCCCTCATGTTTCAGCCCCTCTGTTTCCGCCCTTCTGTTTCAGCCCCTCTGTTTCTCGCACTCTGTTTCTCGCCCTCTGTTTCAGCCCCTCTGTTTCAGCCCCTCTGTTTCTCGCCCTCTGTTTCAGCCCCTCTGTTTCAGCCCCTCTGTATCAGCCCCTCTGTTTCAGCCCCTCTGTTTCTCGCACTCTGTTTCTCGCCCTCTGTTTCAGCCCCTCTGTTTCAGCCCCTCTGTTTCAGCCCCTCTGTTTCAGCCCCTCAGTTTCTCGCCCTCTGTTTCTCGCTCTCTGTTTCTCGCTCTCTGTTTCTCGCCCTCTGTTTCTCGCCCTCTGTTTCAGCCCCTCTGGATCAGCCCCTCTGTTTCAGCCCCTCTGTTTCTCGCCCTCTGTTTCAGCCCCTCTGTTTCTCGCCCTCTGTTTCAGCCCCTCTGTTTAAGCCCCTCTGTATCAGCCCCTCTGTTTCAGCCCCTCTGTTTCTCGCACTCTGTTTCTCGCCCTCTGTTTCAGCCCCTCTGTTTCAGCCCCTCTGTTTCAGCCCCTCTGTTTCAGCCCCTCTGTTTCTCGCCCTCTGTTTCTCGCCCTCTGTTTCTCGCCCTCTGTTTCTCGCTCTCTGTTTCTCGCCCTCTGTTTCTCGCCCTCTGTTTCTCGCCCTCTGTTTCAGCCCCTCTGTTTCAGCCCGACTCTTTCAGCCCCATTGTTTCAGCCCCTCTGTTTCTCGCCCTCTGTTTCTCGCCCTCTGTTTCTCGCCCTCTGTTGCTCGCCCTCTGTTTCAGCCCCTCTGTTTCAGCCCCTCTGTTTCAGCCCCTCTGTTTCTCGCCCTCTGTTTCTCGCCCACTGTTTCTCGCTCTCTGTTTCAGCCCCTCTGTTTCAGCCCCTCTGTTTCAGCCCCTCTGTTTCAGCCCCTCTGTTTCTCGCCCTCTGTTTCAGGCCCTCTGTTTCAGCCCCTCTGTTTCAGCCTCTCTGTTTCAGCCCCCTGTTTCTCGCCCTCTGTTTCAGCCCCTCTGTTTCAGCCCGTCTCTTTCAGCCCCTCTGTTTCAGCCCCTCTGTTTCTCGCCCTCTGTTTCTCGCCCTCTGTTTCTCGCCCTCTGTTTCAGCCCCTCTGTTTCAGCCCCTCTGTTTCAGCCCCTCTGTTTCAGCCTCTCTGTTTCTCGGCCTCTGTTTCATCCCCTCTGTTTCAGCCCCTCTGTTTCAGCCCCTCTGTTTCAGCCCCTCTGTTTCTCGCTCTCTGTTTCTCGCCCTCTGATTCTCGCCCTCTGTTTCTCGCCCTCTGTTTCAGCCCCTCTGTTTCAGCCCCTCTGTTTCTCGCCCTCTGTTTCTCGCCCTCTGTTTCTCGCCCTCTGTTTCAGCCCCTCTGTATCAGCCCCTCTGTTTCAGCCCCTCTGTTTCTCGCCCTCTGTTTCAGCCCCTCTGTTTCAACCCCTCTGTTTCAGCCCCTCTGTTTCAGCCCCTCTGTTTCAGATCCTCTGTTTCTCGCCCTCTGTTTCTCGCCCTCTGTTTCAGCCCCTCTGTTTCTCGCCCTCTGTTTCAGACCCTCTGTTTCTCGCCCTCTGTTTCAGCCCCTCTGTTTCAGCCCCTCTGTTTCAGCCCCTCTGTTTCTCGCCCTCTGTTTCAGCCCCTGTGTTTCAGCCCCTCTGTTTCAGCCCCTCTGTTTCTCGCCCTCTGTTTCAGCCCCTCTGTTTCAGCCACTCTGCATCAGCCCCTCTGTTTCAGCCCCTCTGTTTCTCGCCCTCTGTTTCTCGCCCTCTGTTTCAAACCCTCTGTTTCAGCCCCTCTGTTTCAGCCCCTCTGTTTCAGCCCCTCTGTTTCAGCCCCTCTGTTTCTCGCCCTCTGTTTCTAGCCCTCTGTTTCTCGCTCACTGTTTCTCGCCCTCTGTTTCTCGCCCTGTGTTTCAGCCCCTCTGTTTCAGCCCCTCTGGTTCAGCCCCTCTGTTTCAGCCCCTCTGTTTCTCGCCATCTGTTTCAGCCCCTCTGTTTCTCGCCCTCTGTTTCAGCCCCTCTGTTTCTGCCCCTCTGTATCAGCCCCTCTGTTTCAGCCCCTCTGTTTCTCGCTCTCTGTTTCTAGCCCTCTGTTTCAGCCCCTCTGTTTCAGCCCCTCTCTTTCAGCCCCTCTGTTTCAGCCCCTCTGTTTATCGCCCTCTGTTTCTCGCCCTCTGTTTCTCGCCCTCTGTTTCTCGCTTTCTGTTTCTCTCCCTCTGTTTCTCGCCCTCTGTTTCAGCCCCTCTGTTTCAGCCCCTCTGTTTCTCGCCCTCTGTTTCTCGCCCACTGTTTCTCGCCCTCTGTTTCAGCCCCTCTGTTTCAGCCCCTCTGTTTCAGCCCTCTGTTTCAGCCCCTCTGTTTCTCGCCCTCTGTTTCAGCCCCTCTGTTTCAGCCCCTCTGTTTCAGCCCCTCTGTTTCAGCCCCTCTGTTTCTCGCCCTCTGTTTCAGCCCCTCTGTTTCAGCCCCTCTGTTTCAGCCCCTCTTTTTCAGCCCCCTGTTTCTCGCCCTCTGTTTCAGCCCCTCTGTTTCAGCCCCTCTGTTTCAGCCCCTCTGTTTCAGCCCCTTTGTTTCTCGCCCTCTGTTTCTCGCCCTCTGTTTCTCGCCCTCTGTTTCAGCCCCTCTGTTTCAGCCCCTCTGTTTCAGCCCCTCTGTTTCAGCCTCTCTGTTTCTCGCCCTCTGTTTCAGCCCCTCTGTTTCAGCCCCTCTGTTTCAGCCCCTCTGTTTCAGCCCCTCTGTTTCTCGCTCTCTGTTTCTCGCCCTCTGATTCTCGCCCTCTGTTTCTCGCCCTCTGTTTCAGCCCCTCTGTTTCATCCCCTCTGTTTCTCGCCCTCTGTTTCTCGCCCTCTGTTTCTCGCCCTCTGTTTCAGCCCCTCTGTATCAGCCCCTCTGTTTCAGCCGCTCTGTTTCTCGCCCTCTGTTTCAGCCCCTCTGTTTCAGCCCCTCTGTTTCAGCACCTCTGTTTCAGCCCCTCTGTTTCAGCTCCTCTGTTTCTCGCCCTCTGTTTCTCGCCCTCTGTTTCAGCCCCTCTGTTTCTCGCCCTCTGTTTCAGCCCCTCTGTTTCTCGCCCTCTGTTTCAGCCCCTCTGTTTCAGCCCCTCTGTTTCAACCCCTCTGTTTCTCGCCCTCTGTTTCAGCCCCTCTGTTTCAGCCCCTCTGTTTCTCGCCCTCTGTTTCAGCCCCTCTGTTTCAGCCCCTCTGTATCAGCCCCTCTGTTTCAGCCCCTCTGTTTCTCGCCCTCTGTTTCTCGCCCTCTGTTTCAAACCCTCTGTTTCACCCCCTCTGTTTCAGCCCCTCTGTTTCAGCCCCTCTGTTTCAGCCCCTCTGTTTCTCGCCCTCTGTTTCTAGCCCTCTGTTTCTCGCTCTCTGTTTCTCGCCCTCTGTTTCTCGCCCTGTGTTTCAGCCCCTCTGTTTCAGCCCCTCTGGTTCAGCCCCTCTGTTTCAGCCGCTCTGTTTCTCGCCATCTGTTTCAGCCCCTCTGTTTCTCGCCCTCTGTTTCAGCCCCTCTGTTTCAGCCCCTCTGTATCAGCCCCTCTGTTTCAGCCCCTCTGTTTCTCGCCCTCTGTTTCTAGCCCTCTGTTTCAGCCCCTCTGTTTCAGCCCCTCTCTTTCAGCCCCTCTGTTTCAGCCCCTCTGTTTATCGCCCTCTGTTTCTCGCCCTCTGTTTCTCGCCCTCTGTTTCTCGCTTTCTGTTTCTCTCCCTCTGTTTCTCGCCCTCTGTTTCAGCCCCTCTGTTTCAGCCCCTCTGTTTCAGCCCCTCTGTTTCTCGCCCTCTGTTTCTCGCCCACTGTTTCCCGCCCTCTGTTTCAGCCCCTCTGTTTCAGCCCCTCTGTTTCAGCCCCTCTGTTTCAGCCCCTTTGTTTCTCGCCCTCTGTTTCAGCCCCTCTGTTTCAGCCCCTCTGTTTCTCGCCCTCTGTTTCAGTCCCTCTGTTTCAGCCCCTCTGTATCAGCCCCTCTGTTTCAGCCACTGTGTTTCTCGCCCTCTGTTTCTCGCCGTCTGTTTCAGCCCCTCTGTTTCAGCCCCTCTGTTTCAGCCCCTCTGTTTCTCGCCCTCTGTTTCTCGCCCACTGTTTCTCGCCCTCTGTTTCAGCCCCTCTGTTTCAGCCCCTCTGTTTCAGCTCCTCTGTTTCAGCCCCTCTGTTTCTCGCCCTCTGTTTCAGCCCCTCTGTTTCAGCCCCTCTGTTTCTCGCCCTCTATTTCAGTCCCTCTGTTTCAGCCCCTCTGTATCAGCCCCTCTGTTTCAGCCACTGTGTTTCTCGCCCTCTGTTTCTCGCTATCTGTTTCTCGCCCTCTGTTTCAGCCCCTCTGTTTTTAGCCCCTCTGTTTCTCGCCCTCTGTTTCAGCCCCTCTGTTTCTCGCCTCCTGTTTCAGCCCCTCTGTTTCAGCCCCTCTGTTTCTCGCCCTCTGTTTCTCGCCCTGTGTATCAGCCCCTCTGTTTCAGCCCTTCTGTTTCACGCCCTCTGTTTCAGCCCCTCTGTTTCAGGCCGTCTCTTTCAGCCCCACTGTTTCAGCCCCTCTGTTTCTCGCCCTCTGTTTCTCGCCCTCTGTTTCTCGCCCTCTGTTTCAGCCCCTCTGTTTCAGCCCCTCTGTTTCAGCCCCTCTGTTTCTCGCCCTCTGTTTCTCGCCCACTGTTTCTCGCCCTCTGTTTCAGCCCCTCTGTTTCAGCCCCTCTGTTTCAGACCCTCTGTTTCAGCCCCTCTGTTTCTCGCCCTCTGTTTCAGCCCCTCTGTTTCAGAACCTCTGTTTCAGCCCCTCTGTTTCAGGCCCCTGTTTCTGGCCCTCTGTTTCAGCCCCTCTGTTTCAGCCCCTCTGTTTCAGCCCCTCTGTTTCTCGCCCTCTGTTTCTCGCCCTCTGTTTCTCGCCCTCTGTTTCAGCCACTCTGTTTCAGCACCTCTGTTTCAGCCCCTCTGTTTCAGCTTCTCTGTTTCTCGCCCTCTGTTTCAGCCCCTCTGTTTCAGCCCCTCTGTTTCAGCCCCTCTGTTTCAGCCCCTCTGTTTCTGGCTCTCTGTTTCTCGCCCTCTGATTCTCGCCCTCTGTTTCTCGCTCTCTGTTTCAGCCCCTCTGTTTCAGCCCCTCTGTTTCTCGCCCTCTGTTTCTCGCCTTCTGTTTCTCGCCCACTGTTTCAGCCCCTCTGTATCAGCCCCTCTGTTTCAGCCCCTCTGTTTCTCGCCCTCTGTTTCAGCCCCTCTGTTTCAGCCCCTCTGTTTCAGCTTCTCTGTTTCTCGCCCTCTGTTTCAGCCCCTCTGTTTCAGCCCCTCTGTTTCAGCCCCTCTGTTTCAGCCCCTCTGTTTCTTGCTCTCTGTTTCTCGCCCTCTGATTCTCGCCCTCTGTTTCTCGCTCTCTGTTTCAGCCCCTCTGTTTCAGCCCCTCTGTTTCTCGCCCTCTGTTTCTCGCCCTCTGTTTCTCGCCCACTGTTTCAGCCCCTCTGTATCAGCCCCTCTGTTTCAGCCCCTCTGTTTCTCGCCCTCTGTTTCAGCCCCTCTGTTTCAGCCCCTCTGTTTCAGCCCCTCTGTTTCAGCCCCTCTGTTTCAGCTCCTCTGTTTCTCGCCCTCTGTTTCTCGCCCTCTGTTTCAGCCCCTCTGTTTCTCGCCCTCTGTTTCAGCCCCTCTGTTTCAGCCCCTCTGTTTCAGCCCCTCTGTTTCAGCCCCTCTGTTTCTTGCTCTCTGTTTCTCGCCCTCTGATTCTCGCCCTCTGTTTCTCGCTCTCTGTTTCAGCCCCTCTGTTTCAGCCCCTCTGTTTCTCGCCCTCTGTTTCTCGCCCTCTGTTTCTCGCCCACTGTTTCAGCCCCTCTGTATCAGCCCCTCTGTTTCAGCCCCTCTGTTTCTCGCCCTCTGTTTCAGCCCCTCTGTTTCAGCCCCTCTGTTTCAGCCCCTCTGTTTCAGCCCCTCTGTTTCAGCTCCTCTGTTTCTCGCCCTCTGTTTCTCGCCCTCTGTTTCAGCCCCTCTGTTTCTCGCCATCTGTTAGGCCCCTCTGTTTCAGCCCCTCTGTTTCAGCCCCTCTGTTTCTCGCCCTCTGTTTCAGCCCCTCTGTTTCAGCCCCTCTGTATCAGCCCCTCTGTTTCAGCCCGTCGGTTTCTCGCCCTCTGTTTCTCGCCCTCTCTTTCAAACCCTCTGTTTCAGCCCCTCTGTTTCAGCCCCTCTGTTTCAGCCCCTCTGTTTCTCGCCCTCTGTTTCTAGCCCTCTGTTTCTCGCTCTCTGTTTCTCGCCCTCTGTTTCTCGCCCTCTGTTTCAGCCCCTCTGTTTCAGCCCCACTGGTTCAGCCCCTCTGTTTCAGCCCCTCTGTTTCTCGCCTTCTGTTTCAGCCCCTCTGTTTCTCGCCCTCTGTTTCAGCCCCTCTGTTTCACCCCCTCTGTATCAGCCCCTCTGTTTCAGCCCCTCTGTTTCAGCCCCTCTGTTTCTCGCCCTCTGTTTCAGCCCCTCTGTTTCAGCCCCTCTGTATCAGCCCCTCTGTTTCAGCCCCTCTGTTTCTCGCACTCTGTTTCTCGCCCTCTGTTTCAGCCCCTCTGTTTCAGCCCCTCTGTTTCAGCCCCTCTGTTTCAGCCCCTCTGTTTCTCGCCCTCTGTTTCTCGCTCTCTGTTTCAGGCTCTCTGTTTCTCGCCCTCTGTTTCTCGCCCTCTGTTTCAGCCCCTCTGTTTCAGCCCCTCTGGTTCAGCCCCTCTGTTTCATCCCCTCTGTTTCTCGCCCTCTGTTTCAGCCCCTCTGTTTCTCGCCCTCTGTTTCAGCCCCTCTGTTTCAGCCCCGGTGTATCAGACGCTCTGTTTCAGCCCCTCTGTTTCTCGCACTCTGTTTCTCGCCCTCTGTTTCAGCCCCTCTGTTTCAGCCCCTCTATTTCAGCCCCTCTGTTTCAGCCCCTCTGTTTCTCGCCCTCTGTTTCTCACCCTCTGTTTCTCGCCCTCTGTTTCTCGCTCTCTGTTTCTCGCCCTCTGTTTCTCGCCCTCTGTTTCAGCCCCTCTGTTTCAGCCCCTCTGTTTCAGCCCCTCTGTTTCTCGCCCTCTGTTTCTCGCCCACTGTTTCGCGCCCTCTGTTTCAGCCCCTCTGTTTCAGCCCCTCTGCTTCAGCCCCTCTGTTTCAGCCCCTCTGTTTCTCGCCATCTGTTTCAGCCCCTCTGTTTCAGCCCCTCTGTTTCAGCCCCTCTGTTTCTGCCCCTCTGTTTCAGCCCCTCTGTTCCTCGCCATCTGTTTCTCGCCCACTGTTTCTCGCCCTCTGTTTCAGGCCCTCTGTTTCAGCCCTTCTGTTTCAGCCCCTCTGTTTCAGCCCCTCTGTTTCTCGCCCTCTGTTTCAGCCCCTCTGTTTCAGCCCCTCTGTTTCAGCCCCTCTGTTTCATCCCCTCTGTTTCAGCCCCTCTGTTTCTCGCCCTCTGTTTCAGCCCCTCTGTTTCAGCCGCTCTGTATCAGCCCCTCTGTTTCAGCCCGTCTGTTTCTCGCCCTCTGTTTCTCGCCCTCTGTTTCAGCCCCTCTGTTTCAGCCCCTCTGTTTCAGCCCCTCTGTTTCAGCCCCTCTGTTTCTCGCCCTCTGTTTCTAGCCCTCTGTTTCTCGCTCTCTGTTTCTCGCCCTCTGTTTCTCGCCCTGTGTTTCAGCCCCTCTGTTTCAGCCCCACTGGTTCAGCCCCTCTGTTTCAGCCCCTCTGTTTCTCGCCCTCTGTTTCTCGCCCTCTGTTTCAGCCCCTCTGTTTCAGCCCCTCTGTTTCAGCCCCTCTGTTTCAGCCTCTCTGTTTCTCGCCCTCTGTTTCAGCCCCTCTGTTTCAGCCCCTCTGTTTCAGCCCCTCTGTTTCAGCCCCTCTGTTTCTCGCTCTCTGTTTCTCGCCCTCTGATTCTCGCCCTCTGTTTCTCGCCCTCTGTTTCAGCCCCTCTGTTTCAGCCCCTCTGTTTCTCGCCCTCTGTTTAACGCCCTCTGTTTCTCGCCCTCTGTTTCAGCCCCTCTGTATCAGCCCCTCTGTTTCAGCCCCTCTGTTTCTCGCCCTCTGTTTCAGCCCCTCTGTTTCAGCCCCTCTGTTTCAGCCCCTCTGTTTCAGCCCCTCTGTTTCAGATCCTCTGTTTCTCGCCCTCTGTTTCTCGCCCTCTGTTTCAGCCCCTCTGTTTCTCGCCCTCTGTTTCAGCCCCTCTGTTTCTCGCCCTCTGTTTCAGCCCCTCTGTTTCAGCCCCTCTGTTTCAGCCCCTCTGTTTCTCGCCCTCTGTTTCAGCCCCTCTGTTTCAGCCCCTCTGTTTCAGCCCCTCTGATTCTCGCCCTCTGTTTCAGCCCCTCTGTTTCAGCCCCTCTGTATCAGCCCCTCTGTTTCAGCCCCTCTGTTTCTCGCCCTCTGTTTCTCGCCCTCTGTTTCAAACCCTCTGTTTCAGCCCCTCTGTTTCAGCCCCTCTGTTTCAGCCCCTCTGTTTCAGCCCCTCTGTTTCTCGCCCTCTGTTTCTAGCCCTCTGTTTCTCGCTCACTGTTTCTCGCCCTCTGTTTCTCGCCCTGTGTTTCAGCCCCTCTGTTTCAGCCCCTCTGGTTCAGCCCAACTGTTTCAGCCCCTCTGTTTCTCGCCATCTGTTTCAGCCCCTCTGTTTCTCGCCCTCTGTTTCAGCCCCTCTGTTTCAGCCCCTCTGTATCAGCCCCTCTGTTTCAGCCCCTCTGTTTCTCGCTCTCTGTTTCTAGCCCTCTGTTTCAGCCCCTCTGTTTCAGCCCCTCTCTTTCAGCCCCTCTGTTTCAGCCCCTCTGTTTATCGCCCTCTGTTTCTCGCCCTCTGTTTCTCGCTTTCTGTTTCTCTCCCTCTGTTTCTCGCCCTCTGTTTCAGCCCCTCTGTTTCAGCCCCTCTGTTTCTCGCCCTCTGTTTCTCGCCCACTGTTTCTCGCCCTCTGTTTCAGCCCCTCTGTTTCAGCCCCTCTGTTTCAGCCCTCTGTTTCAGCCCCTCTGTTTCTCGCCCTCTGTTTCAGCCCCTCTGTTTCAGCCCCTCTGTTTCAGCCCCTCTGTTTCAGCCCCTCTGTTTCTCGCCCTCTGTTTCAGCCCCTCTGTTTCAGCCCCTCTGTTTCAGCCCCTGTGTTTCAGCCCCCTGTTTCTCGCCCTCTGTTTCAGCCCCTCTGTTTCAGCCCCTCTGTTTCAGCCCCTCTGTTTCAGCCCCTCTGTTTCTCGCCCTCTGTTTCTCGCCCTCTGTTTCTCGCCCTCTGTTTCAGCCCCTCTGTTTCAGCCCCTCTGTTTCAGCCCCTCTGTTTCAGCCTCTCTGTTTCTCGCCCTCTGTTTCAGCCCCTCTGTTTCAGCCCCTCTGTTTCAGCCCCTCTGTTTCAGCCCCTCTGTTTCTCGCTCTCAGTTTCTCGCCAACTGATTCTCGCCCTCTGTTTCTCGCCCTCTGTTTCAGCCCCTCTGTTTCAGCCCCTCTGTTTCTCGCCCTCTGTTTCTCGCCCTCTGTTTCTCGCCCTCTGTTTCTCGCCCTCTGTTTCAGCCCCTCTGTATCAGCCCCTCTGTTTCAGCCGCTCTGTTTCTCGCCATCTGTTTCAGCCCCTCTGTTTCAGCCCCTCTGTTTCAGCCCCTCTGTTTCAGCCCCTCTGTTTCAGCTCCTCTGTTTCTCGCCCTCTGTTTCTCGCCCTCTGTTTCAGCCCCTCTGTTTCTCGCCCTCTGTTTCAGCCCCTCTGTTTCTCGCCCTCTGTTTCAGCCCCTCTGTTTCAGCCCCTCTGTTTCAGCCCCTCTGTTTCTCGCCCTCTGTTTCAGCCCCTCTGTTTCAGCCCCTCTGTTTCTCGCCCTCTGTTTCAGCCCCTCTGTTTCACCCCCTCTGTATCAGCCCCTCTGTTTCAGCCCCTCTGTTTCTCGCCCTCTGTTTCTCGCCCTCTGTTTCAAACCCTCTGTTTCACCCCCTCTGTTTCAGCCCCTCTGTTTCAGCCCCTCTGTTTCAGCCCCTCTGTTTCTCGCCCTCTGTTTCTAGCCCTCTGTTTCTCGCTCTCTGTTTCTCGCCCTCTGTTTCTCGCCCTGTGTTTCAGCCCCTCTGTTTCAGCCCCTCTGGTTCAGCCCCTCTGTTTCAGCCCCTCTGTTTCTCGCCATCTGTTTCAGCCCCTCTGTTTCTCGCCCTCTGTTTCAGCCCCTCTGTTTCAGCCCCTCTGTATCAGCCCCTCTGTTTCAGCCCCTCTGTTTCTCGCCCTCTGTTTCAAGCCCTCTGTTTCAGCCCCTCTGTTTCAGCCCCTCTCTTTCAGCCCCTCTGTTTCAGCCCCTCTGTTTATCGCCCTCTGTTTCTCGCCCTCTGTTTCTCGCTCTCTGTTTCTCGCCCTCTGTTTCTCGCCCTGTGTTTCAGCCCCTCTGTTTCAGCCCCACTGGTTCAGCCCCTCTGTTTCAGCCCCTCTGTTTCTCGCCCTCTGTTTCAGCCCCTCTGTTTCTCGCCCTCTGTTTCAGCCCCTCTGTTTCAGCCCCTCTGTATCAGCCCCTCTGTTTCAGCCCCTCTGTTTCTCGCCCTCTGTTTCTAGCCCTCTGTTTCAGCCCCTCAGTTTAAGCCCCTCTCTTTCAGCCCCTCTGTTTCAGCCCCTCTGTTTATCGCCCTCTGTTTCTCGCCCTCTGTTTCTCGCCCTCTGTTTCTCGCTTTCTGTTTCTCGCCCTCTGTTTCTCGCCCTCTGTTTCAGCCCCTCTGTTTCAGCCCCTCTGTTTCAGCCCCTCTGTTTCTCGCCCTCTGTTTCTCGCCCACTGTTTCTCGCCCTCTGTTTCAGGCCCTCTGTTTCAGCCCCTCTGTTTCAGCCCCTCTGTTTCAGCCCCTCTGTTTCTCGCCCTCTGTTTCAGCCCCTCTGTTCCAGCCCCTCTGTTTCTCGCCCTCTGTTTCACGCCCTCTGTTTCAGCCCCTCTGTTTCAGCCCCTCTGTTTCAGCCCCTCTGTTTCAGCCCTTCTGTTTCAGCCCCTCTGTTTCTCGCCCTTTGTTTCTCGCCCTCTGTTTCTCGCTCTCTGTTTCTCGCCCTCTGTTTCTCACCCTCTGTTTCAGCCCCTCTGTTTCAGCCCCTCTGTATCAGCCCCTCTGTTTCAGCCCCTCTGTTTCTCGCACTCTGTTTCTCGCCCTCTGTTTCAGGCCCTCTGTTTCAGCCCCTCTGTTTCAGCCCCTCTGTTTCAGCTCCTCAGTTTCTCGCCCTCTGTTTCTCGCTCTCTGTTTCTCGCTCTCTGTTTCTCGCCCTCTGTTTCTCGCCCTCTGTTTCAGTCCCTCTGTTTCCGCCCTTCTGTTTCAGCCCCTCTGTTTCTCGCCCTCATATTCTCGCCCTCTGTTCCAGCCCCTCTGTTTCAGCCCCTCTGTTTCTCGCCCTCTGTTTCAGCCCCTCTGTTTCAGCTCCTCTGTATCAGCCCCTCTGTTTCAGCCCCTCTGTTTCTCGCACTCTGTTTCTCGCCCTCTGTTTCAGCCCCTCTGTTTCAGCCCCTCTGTTTCAGCCCCTCTGTTTCAGCCCCTCAGTTTCTCGCCCTCTGTTTCTCGCTCTCTGTTTCTCGCTCTCTGTTTCTCGCCCTCTGTTTCTCGCCCTCTGTTTCAGCCCCTCTGTTTCAGCCCCTCTGGATCAGCCCCTCTGTTTCACCCCCTCTGTTTCTCGCCCTCTGTTTCAGCCCCTCTGTTTCTCGCACTCTGTTTCAGCCCCTCTGTTTCAGCCCCTCTGTATCAGCCCCTCTGTTTCAGCCCCTCTGTTTCAGCCCCTCTGTTTCTTGCTCTCTGTTTCTCGCCCTCTGATTCTCGCCCTCTGTTTCTCGCTCTCTGTTTCAGCCCCTCTGTTTCAGCCCCTCTGTTTCTCGCCCTCTGTTTCTCGCCCTCTGTTTCTCGCCCACTGTTTCAGCCCCTCTGTATCAGCCCCTCTGTTTCAGCCCCTCTGTTTCTCGCCCTCTGTTTCAGCCCCTCTGTTTCAGCCCCTCTGTTTCAGCCCCTCTGTTTCAGCCCCTCTGTTTCAGCTCCTCTGTTTCTCGCCCTCTGTTTCTCGCCCTCTGTTTCAGCCCCTCTGTTTCTCGCCCTCTGTTTCAGCCCCTCTGTTTCAGCCCCTCTGTTTCAGCCCCTCTGTTTCAGCCCCTCTGTTTCTTGCTCTCTGTTTCTCGCCCTCTGATTCTCGCCCTCTGTTTCTCGCTCTCTGTTTCAGCCCCTCTGTTTCAGCCCCTCTGTTTCTCGCCCTCTGTTTCTCGCCCTCTGTTTCTCGCCCACTGTTTCAGCCCCTCTGTATCAGCCCCTCTGTTTCAGCCCCTCTGTTTCTCGCCCTCTGTTTCAGCCCCTCTGTTTCAGCCCCTCTGTTTCAGCCCCTCTGTTTCAGCCCCTCTGTTTCAGCTCCTCTGTTTCTCGCCCTCTGTTTCTCGCCCTCTGTTTCAGCCCCTCTGTTTCTCGCCATCTGTTAGGCCCCTCTGTTTCAGCCCCTCTGTTTCAGCCCCTCTGTTTCTCGCCCTCTGTTTCAGCCCCTCTGTTTCAGCCCCTCTGTATCAGCCCCTCTGTTTCAGCCCGTCGGTTTCTCGCCCTCTGTTTCTCGCCCTCTCTTTCAAACCCTCTGTTTCAGCCCCTCTGTTTCAGCCCCTCTGTTTCAGCCCCTCTGTTTCTCGCCCTCTGTTTCTAGCCCTCTGTTTCTCGCTCTCTGTTTCTCGCCCTCTGTTTCTCGCCCTCTGTTTCAGCCCCTCTGTTTCAGCCCCACTGGTTCAGCCCCTCTGTTTCAGCCCCTCTGTTTCTCGCCTTCTGTTTCAGCCCCTCTGTTTCTCGCCCTCTGTTTCAGCCCCTCTGTTTCACCCCCTCTGTATCAGCCCCTCTGTTTCAGCCCCTCTGTTTCAGCCCCTCTGTTTCTCGCCCTCTGTTTCAGCCCCTCTGTTTCAGCCCCTCTGTATCAGCCCCTCTGTTTCAGCCCCTCTGTTTCTCGCACTCTGTTTCTCGCCCTCTGTTTCAGCCCCTCTGTTTCAGCCCCTCTGTTTCAGCCCCTCTGTTTCAGCCCCTCTGTTTCTCGCCCTCTGTTTCTCGCTCTCTGTTTCAGGCTCTCTGTTTCTCGCCCTCTGTTTCTCGCCCTCTGTTTCAGCCCCTCTGTTTCAGCCCCTCTGTTTCAGCCCCTCTGTTTCTCGCCCTCTGTTTCAGCCCCTCTGTTTCAGCCCCTCTGTATCAGCCCCTCTGTTTCAGCCCGTCGGTTTCTCGCCCTCTGTTTCTCGCCCTCTCTTTCAAACCCTCTGTTTCAGCCCCTCTGTTTCAGCCCCTCTGTTTCAGCCCCTCTGTTTCTCGCCCTCTGTTTCTAGCCCTCTGTTTCTCGCTCTCTGTTTCTCGCCCTCTGTTTCTCGCCCTCTGTTTCAGCCCCTCTGTTTCAGCCCCACTGGTTCAGCCCCTCTGTTTCAGCCCCTCTGTTTCTCGCCTTCTGTTTCAGCCCCTCTGTTTCTCGCCCTCTGTTTCAGCCCCTCTGTTTCACCCCCTCTGTATCAGCCCCTCTGTTTCAGCCCCTCTGTTTCAGCCCCTCTGTTTCTCGCCCTCTGTTTCAGCCCCTCTGTTTCAGCCCCTCTGTATCAGCCCCTCTGTTTCAGCCCCTCTGTTTCTCGCACTCTGTTTCTCGCCCTCTGTTTCAGCCCCTCTGTTTCAGCCCCTCTGTTTCAGCCCCTCTGTTTCAGCCCCTCTGTTTCTCGCCCTCTGTTTCTCGCTCTCTGTTTCAGGCTCTCTGTTTCTCGCCCTCTGTTTCTCGCCCTCTGTTTCAGCCCCTCTGTTTCAGCCCCTCTGGTTCAGCCCCTCTGTTTCATCCCCTCTGTTTCTCGCCCTCTGTTTCAGCCCCTCTGTTTCTCGCCCTCTGTTTCAGCCCCTCTGTTTCAGCCCCGGTGTATCAGACGCTCTGTTTCAGCCCCTCTGTTTCTCGCACTCTGTTTCTCGCCCTCTGTTTCAGCCCCTCTGTTTCAGCCCCTCTATTTCAGCCCCTCTGTTTCAGCCCCTCTGTTTCTCGCCCTCTGTTTCTCGCCCTCTGTTTCTCGCCCTCTGTTTCTCGCTCTCTGTTTCATGCCCTCTGTTTCTCGCCCTCTGTTTCAGCCCCTCTGTTTCAGCCCCTCTGTTTCAGCACCTCTGTTTCTCGCCCTCTGTTTCTCGCCCACTGTTTCGCGCCCTCTGTTTCAGCCCCTCTGTTTCAGCCCCTCTGCTTCAGCCCCTCTGTTTCAGCCCCTCTGTTTCTCGCCATCTGTTTCAGCCCCTCTGTTTCAGCCCCTCTGTTTCAGCCCCTCTGTTTCTGCCCCTCTGTTTCAGCCCCTCTGTTCCTCGCCATCTGTTTCTCGCCCACTGTTTCTCGCCCTCTGTTTCAGGCCCTCTGTTTCAGCCCTTCTGTTTCAGCCCCTCTGTTTCAGCCCCTCTGTTTCTCGCCCTCTGTTTCAGCCCCTCTGTTTCAGCCCCTCTGTTTCAGCCCCTCTGTTTCATCCCCTCTGTTTCAGCCCCTCTGTTTCTCGCCCTCTGTTTCAGCCCCTCTGTTTCAGCCGCTCTGTATCAGCCCCTCTGTTTCAGCCCGTCTGTTTCTCGCCCTCTGTTTCTCGCCCTCTGTTTCAGCCCCTCTGTTTCAGCCCCTCTGTTTCAGCCCCTCTGTTTCAGCCCCTCTGTTTCTCGCCCTCTGTTTCTAGCCCTCTGTTTCTCGCTCTCTGTTTCTCGCCCTCTGTTTCTCGCCCTGTGTTTCAGCCCCTCTGTTTCAGCCCCACTGGTTCAGCCCCTCTGTTTCAGCCCCTCTGTTTCTCGCCCTCTGTTTCTCGCCCTCTGTTTCAGCCCCTCTGTTTCAGCCCCTCTGTTTCTCGCCCTCTGTTTCAGCCCCTCTGTTTCAGCCCCTCTGTATCAGCCCCTCTGTTTCAGCCCGTCGGTTTCTCGCCCTCTGTTTCTCGCCCTCTCTTTCAAACCCTCTGTTTCAGCCCCTCTGTTTCAGCCCCTCTGTTTCAGCCCCTCTGTTTCTCGCCCTCTGTTTCTAGCCCTCTGTTTCTCGCTCTCTGTTTCTCGCCCTCTGTTTCTCGCCCTCTGTTTCAGCCCCTCTGTTTCAGCCCCACTGGTTCAGCCCCTCTGTTTCAGCCCCTCTGTTTCTCGCCTTCTGTTTCAGCCCCTCTGTTTCTCGCCCTCTGTTTCAGCCCCTCTGTTTCACCCCCTCTGTATCAGCCCCTCTGTTTCAGCCCCTCTGTTTCAGCCCCTCTGTTTCTCGCCCTCTGTTTCAGCCCCTCTGTTTCAGCCCCTCTGTATCAGCCCCTCTGTTTCAGCCCCTCTGTTTCTCGCACTCTGTTTCTCGCCCTCTGTTTCAGCCCCTCTGTTTCAGCCCCTCTGTTTCAGCCCCTCTGTTTCAGCCCCTCTGTTTCTCGCCCTCTGTTTCTCGCTCTCTGTTTCAGGCTCTCTGTTTCTCGCCCTCTGTTTCTCGCCCTCTGTTTCAGCCCCTCTGTTTCAGCCCCTCTGGTTCAGCCCCTCTGTTTCATCCCCTCTGTTTCTCGCCCTCTGTTTCAGCCCCTCTGTTTCTCGCCCTCTGTTTCAGCCCCTCTGTTTCAGCCCCGGTGTATCAGACGCTCTGTTTCAGCCCCTCTGTTTCTCGCACTCTGTTTCTCGCCCTCTGTTTCAGCCCCTCTGTTTCAGCCCCTCTATTTCAGCCCCTCTGTTTCAGCCCCTCTGTTTCTCGCCCTCTGTTTCTCGCCCTCTGTTTCTCGCCCTCTGTTTCTCGCTCTCTGTTTCTCGCCCTCTGTTTCTCGCCCTCTGTTTCAGCCCCTCTGTTTCAGCCCCTCTGTTTCAGCCCCTCTGTTTCTCGCCCTCTGTTTCTCGCCCACTGTTTCGCGCCCTCTGTTTCAGCCCCTCTGTTTCAGCCCCTCTGCTTCAGCCCCTCTGTTTCAGCCCCTCTGTTTCTCGCCATCTGTTTCAGCCCCTCTGTTTCAGCCCCTCTGTTTCAGCCCCTCTGTTTCTGCCCCTCTGTTTCAGCCCCTCTGTTCCTCGCCATCTGTTTCTCGCCCACTGTTTCTCGCCCTCTGTTTCAGGCCCTCTGTTTCAGCCCTTCTGTTTCAGCCCCTCTGTTTCAGCCCCTCTGTTTCTCGCCCTCTGTTTCAGCCCCTCTGTTTCAGCCCCTCTGTTTCAGCCCCTCTGTTTCATCCCCTCTGTTTCAGCCCCTCTGTTTCTCGCCCTCTGTTTCAGCCCCTCTGTTTCAGCCGCTCTGTATCAGCCCCTCTGTTTCAGCCCGTCTGTTTCTCGCCCTCTGTTTCTCGCCCTCTGTTTCAGCCCCTCTGTTTCAGCCCCTCTGTTTCAGCCCCTCTGTTTCAGCCCCTCTGTTTCTCGCCCTCTGTTTCTAGCCCTCTGTTTCTCGCTCTCTGTTTCTCGCCCTCTGTTTCTCGCCCTGTGTTTCAGCCCCTCTGTTTCAGCCCCACTGGTTCAGCCCCTCTGTTTCAGCCCCTCTGTTTCTCGCCCTCTGTTTCTCGCCCTCTGTTTCAGCCCCTCTGTTTCAGCCCCTCTGTTTCAGCCCCTCTGTTTCAGCCTCTCTGTTTCTCGCCCTCTGTTTCAGCCCCTCTGTTTCAGCCCCTCTGTTTCAGCCCCTCTGTTTCAGCCCCTCTGTTTCTCGCTCTCTGTTTCTCGCCCTCTGATTCTCGCCCTCTGTTTCTCGCCCTCTGTTTCAGACCCTCTGTTTCAGCCCCTCTGTTTCTCGCCCTCTGTTTAACGCCCTCTGTTTCTCGCCCTCTGTTTCAGCCCCTCTGTATCAGCCCCTCTGTTTCAGCCCCTCTGTTTCTCGCCCTCTGTTTCAGCCCCTCTGTTTCAGCCCCTCTGTTTCAGCCCCTCTGTTTCAGCCCCTCTGTTTCAGATCCTCTGTTTCTCGCCCTCTGTTTCTCGCCCTCTGTTTCAGCCCCTCTGTTTCTCGCCCTCTGTTTCAGCCCCTCTGTTTCTCGCCCTCTGTTTCTAGCCCTCTGTTTCTCGCTCACTGTTTCTCGCCCTCTGTTTCTCGCCCTGTGTTTCAGCCCCTCTGTTTCAGCCCCTCTGGTTCAGCCCAACTGTTTCAGCCCCTCTGTTTCTCGCCATCTGTTTCAGCCCCTCTGTTTCTCGCCCTCTGTTTCAGCCCCTCTGTTTCAGCCCCTCTGTATCAGCCCCTCTGTTTCAGCCCCTCTGTTTCTCGCTCTCTGTTTCTAGCCCTCTGTTTCAGCCCCTCTGTTTCAGCCCCTCTCTTTCAGCCCCTCTGTTTCAGCCCCTCTGTTTATCGCCCTCTGTTTCTCGCCCTCTGTTTCTCGCTTTCTGTTTCTCTCCCTCTGTTTCTCGCCCTCTGTTTCAGCCCCTCTGTTTCAGCCCCTCTGTTTCTCGCCCTCTGTTTCTCGCCCACTGTTTCTCGCCCTCTGTTTCAGCCCCTCTGTTTCAGCCCCTCTGTTTCAGCCCTCTGTTTCAGCCCCTCTGTTTCTCGCCCTCTGTTTCAGCCCCTCTGTTTCAGCCCCTCTGTTTCAGCCCCTCTGTTTCAGCCCCTCTGTTTCTCGCCCTCTGTTTCAGCCCCTCTGTTTCAGCCCCTCTGTTTCAGCCCCTCTGTTTCAGCCCTCTGTTTCTCGCCCTCTGTTTCAGCCCCTCTGTTTCAGCCCCTCTGTTTCAGCCCCTCTGTTTCAGCCTCTCTGTTTCTCGCCCTCTGTTTCAGCCCCTCTGTTTCAGCCCCTCTGTTTCAGCCCCTCTGTTTCAGCCCCTCTGTTTCTCGCTCTCAGTTTCTCGCCAACTGATTCTCGCCCTCTGTTTCTCGCCCTCTGTTTCAGCCCCTCTGTTTCAGCCCCTCTGTTTCTCGCCCTCTGTTTCTCGCCCTCTGTTTCTCGCCCTCTGTTTCTCGCCCTCTGTTTCAGCCCCTCTGTATCAGCCCCTCTGTTTCAGCCGCTCTGTTTCTCGCCATCTGTTTCAGCCCCTCTGTTTCAGCCCCTCTGTTTCAGCCCCTCTGTTTCAGCTCCTCAGTTTCTCGCCCTCTGTTTCTCGCTCTCTGTTTCTCGCTCTCTGTTTCTCGCCCTCTGTTTCTCGCCCTCTGTTTCAGTCCCTCTGTTTCCGCCCTTCTGTTTCAGCCCCTCTGTTTCTCGCCCTCATATTCTCGCCCTCTGTTTCAGCCCCTCTGTTTCAGCCCCTCTGTTTCTCGCCCTCTGTTTCAGCCCCTCTGTTTCAGCTCCTCTGTATCAGCCCCTCTGTTTCAGCCCCTCTGTTTCTCGCACTCTGTTTCTCGCCCTCTGTTTCAGCCCCTCTGTTTCAGCCCCTCTGTTTCAGCCCCTCTGTTTCAGCCCCTCAGTTTCTCGCCCTCTGTTTCTCGCTCTCTGTTTCTCGCTCTCTGTTTCTCGCCCTCTGTTTCTCGCCCTCTGTTTCAGCCCCTCTGTTTCAGCCCCTCTGGATCAGCCCCTCTGTTTCACCCCCTCTGTTTCTCGCCCTCTGTTTCAGCCCCTCTGTTTCTCGCACTCTGTTTCAGCCCCTCTGTTTCAGCCCCTCTGTATCAGCCCCTCTGTTTCAGCCCCTCTGTTTCAGCCCCTCTGTTTCTTGCTCTCTGTTTCTCGCCCTCTGATTCTCGCCCTCTGTTTCTCGCTCTCTGTTTCAGCCCCTCTGTTTCAGCCCCTCTGTTTCTCGCCCTCTGTTTCTCGCCCTCTGTTTCTCGCCCACTGTTTCAGCCCCTCTGTATCAGCCCCTCTGTTTCAGCCCCTCTGTTTCTCGCCCTCTGTTTCAGCCCCTCTGTTTCAGCCCCTCTGTTTCAGCCCCTCTGTTTCAGCCCCTCTGTTTCAGCTCCTCTGTTTCTCGCCCTCTGTTTCTCGCCCTCTGTTTCAGCCCCTCTGTTTCTCGCCCTCTGTTTCAGCCCCTCTGTTTCAGCCCCTCTGTTTCAGCCCCTCTGTTTCAGCCCCTCTGTTTCTTGCTCTCTGTTTCTCGCCCTCTGATTCTCGCCCTCTGTTTCTCGCTCTCTGTTTCAGCCCCTCTGTTTCAGCCCCTCTGTTTCTCGCCCTCTGTTTCTCGCCCTCTGTTTCTCGCCCACTGTTTCAGCCCCTCTGTATCAGCCCCTCTGTTTCAGCCCCTCTGTTTCTCGCCCTCTGTTTCAGCCCCTCTGTTTCAGCCCCTCTGTTTCAGCCCCTCTGTTTCAGCCCCTCTGTTTCAGCTCCTCTGTTTCTCGCCCTCTGTTTCTCGCCCTCTGTTTCAGCCCCTCTGTTTCTCGCCATCTGTTAGGCCCCTCTGTTTCAGCCCCTCTGTTTCAGCCCCTCTGTTTCTCGCCCTCTGTTTCAGCCCCTCTGTTTCAGCCCCTCTGTATCAGCCCCTCTGTTTCAGCCCGTCGGTTTCTCGCCCTCTGTTTCTCGCCCTCTCTTTCAAACCCTCTGTTTCAGCCCCTCTGTTTCAGCCCCTCTGTTTCAGCCCCTCTGTTTCTCGCCCTCTGTTTCTAGCCCTCTGTTTCTCGCTCTCTGTTTCTCGCCCTCTGTTTCTCGCCCTCTGTTTCAGCCCCTCTGTTTCAGCCCCACTGGTTCAGCCCCTCTGTTTCAGCCCCTCTGTTTCTCGCCTTCTGTTTCAGCCCCTCTGTTTCTCGCCCTCTGTTTCAGCCCCTCTGTTTCACCCCCTCTGTATCAGCCCCTCTGTTTCAGCCCCTCTGTTTCAGCCCCTCTGTTTCTCGCCCTCTGTTTCAGCCCCTCTGTTTCAGCCCCTCTGTATCAGCCCCTCTGTTTCAGCCCCTCTGTTTCTCGCACTCTGTTTCTCGCCCTCTGTTTCAGCCCCTCTGTTTCAGCCCCTCTGTTTCAGCCCCTCTGTTTCAGCCCCTCTGTTTCTCGCCCTCTGTTTCTCGCTCTCTGTTTCAGGCTCTCTGTTTCTCGCCCTCTGTTTCTCGCCCTCTGTTTCAGCCCCTCTGTTTCAGCCCCTCTGGTTCAGCCCCTCTGTTTCATCCCCTCTGTTTCTCGCCCTCTGTTTCAGCCCCTCTGTTTCTCGCCCTCTGTTTCAGCCCCTCTGTTTCAGCCCCGGTGTATCAGACGCTCTGTTTCAGCCCCTCTGTTTCTCGCACTCTGTTTCTCGCCCTCTGTTTCAGCCCCTCTGTTTCAGCCCCTCTATTTCAGCCCCTCTGTTTCAGCCCCTCTGTTTCTCGCCCTCTGTTTCTCGCCCTCTGTTTCTCGCCCTCTGTTTCTCGCTCTCTGTTTCTCGCCCTCTGTTTCTCGCCCTCTGTTTCAGCCCCTCTGTTTCAGCCCCTCTGTTTCAGCCCCTCTGTTTCTCGCCCTCTGTTTCTCGCCCACTGTTTCGCGCCCTCTGTTTCAGCCCCTCTGTTTCAGCCCCTCTGCTTCAGCCCCTCTGTTTCAGCCCCTCTGTTTCTCGCCATCTGTTTCAGCCCCTCTGTTTCAGCCCCTCTGTTTCAGCCCCTCTGTTTCTGCCCCTCTGTTTCAGCCCCTCTGTTCCTCGCCATCTGTTTCTCGCCCACTGTTTCTCGCCCTCTGTTTCAGGCCCTCTGTTTCAGCCCTTCTGTTTCAGCCCCTCTGTTTCAGCCCCTCTGTTTCTCGCCCTCTGTTTCAGCCCCTCTGTTTCAGCCCCTCTGTTTCAGCCCCTCTGTTTCATCCCCTCTGTTTCAGCCCCTCTGTTTCTCGCCCTCTGTTTCAGCCCCTCTGTTTCAGCCGCTCTGTATCAGCCCCTCTGTTTCAGCCCGTCTGTTTCTCGCCCTCTGTTTCTCGCCCTCTGTTTCAGCCCCTCTGTTTCAGCCCCTCTGTTTCAGCCCCTCTGTTTCAGCCCCTCTGTTTCTCGCCCTCTGTTTCTAGCCCTCTGTTTCTCGCTCTCTGTTTCTCGCCCTCTGTTTCTCGCCCTGTGTTTCAGCCCCTCTGTTTCAGCCCCACTGGTTCAGCCCCTCTGTTTCAGCCCCTCTGTTTCTCGCCCTCTGTTTCTCGCCCTCTGTTTCAGCCCCTCTGTTTCAGCCCCTCTGTTTCAGCCCCTCTGTTTCAGCCTCTCTGTTTCTCGCCCTCTGTTTCAGCCCCTCTGTTTCAGCCCCTCTGTTTCAGCCCCTCTGTTTCAGCCCCTCTGTTTCTCGCTCTCTGTTTCTCGCCCTCTGATTCTCGCCCTCTGTTTCTCGCCCTCTGTTTCAGCCCCTCTGTTTCAGCCCCTCTGTTTCTCGCCCTCTGTTTAACGCCCTCTGTTTCTCGCCCTCTGTTTCAGCCCCTCTGTATCAGCCCCTCTGTTTCAGCCCCTCTGTTTCTCGCCCTCTGTTTCAGCCCCTCTGTTTCAGCCCCTCTGTTTCAGCCCCTCTGTTTCAGCCCCTCTGTTTCAGATCCTCTGTTTCTCGCCCTCTGTTTCTCGCCCTCTGTTTCAGCCCCTCTGTTTCTCGCCCTCTGTTTCAGCCCCTCTGTTTCTCGCCCTCTGTTTCTAGCCCTCTGTTTCTCGCTCACTGTTTCTCGCCCTCTGTTTCTCGCCCTGTGTTTCAGCCCCTCTGTTTCAGCCCCTCTGGTTCAGCCCAACTGTTTCAGCCCCTCTGTTTCTCGCCATCTGTTTCAGCCCCTCTGTTTCTCGCCCTCTGTTTCAGCCCCTCTGTTTCAGCCCCTCTGTATCAGCCCCTCTGTTTCAGCCCCTCTGTTTCTCGCTCTCTGTTTCTAGCCCTCTGTTTCAGCCCCTCTGTTTCAGCCCCTCTCTTTCAGCCCCTCTGTTTCAGCCCCTCTGTTTATCGCCCTCTGTTTCTCGCCCTCTGTTTCTCGCTTTCTGTTTCTCTCCCTCTGTTTCACGCCCTCTGTTTCAGCCCCTCTGTTTCAGCCCCTCTGTTTCTCGCCCTCTGTTTCTCGCCCACTGTTTCTCGCCCTCTGTTTCAGCCCCTCTGTTTCAGCCCCTCTGTTTCAGCCCTCTGTTTCAGCCCCTCTGTTTCTCGCCCTCTGTTTCAGCCCCTCTGTTTCAGCCCCTCTGTTTCAGCCCCTCTGTTTCTCGCCCTCTGTTTCAGCCCCTCTGTTTCAGCCCCTCTGTTTCAGCCCCTGTGTTAGGCCCCTGTTTCTCGCCCTCTGTTTCAGCCCCTCTGTTTCAGCCCCTCTGTTTCAGCCCCTCTGTTTCAGCCCCTCTGTTTCTCGCCCTCTGTTTCTCGCCCTCTGTTTCTCGCCCTCTGTTTCAGCCCCTCTGTTTCAGCCCCTCTGTTTCAGCCCCTCTGTTTCAGCCTCTCTGTTTCTCGCCCTCTGTTTCAGCCCCTCTGTTTCAGCCCCTCTGTTTCAGCCCCTCTGTTTCAGCCCCTCTGTTTCTCGCTCTCAGTTTCTCGCCAACTGATTCTCGCCCTCTGTTTCTCGCCCTCTGTTTCAGCCCCTCTGTTTCAGCCCCTCTGTTTCTCGCCCTCTGTTTCTCGCCCTCTGTTTCTCGCCCTCTGTTTCTCGCCCTCTGTTTCAGCCCCTCTGTATCAGCCCCTCTGTTTCAGCCGCTCTGTTTCTCGCCATCTGTTTCAGCCCCTCTGTTTCAGCCCCTCTGTTTCAGCCCCTCTGTTTCAGCCCCTCTGTTTCAGCTCCTCTGTTTCTCGCCCTCTGTTTCTCGCCCTCTGTTTCAGCCCCTCTGTTTCTCGCCCTCTGTTTCAGCCCCTCTGTTTCTCGCCCTCTGTTTCAGCCCCTCTGTTTCAGCCCCTCTGTTTCAGCCCCTCTGTTTCTCGCCCTCTGTTTCAGCCCCTCTGTTTCAGCCCCTCTGTTTCTCGCCCTCTGTTTCAGCCCCTCTGTTTCACCCCCTCTGTATCAGCCCCTCTGTTTCAGCCCCTCTGTTTCTCGCCCTCTGTTTCTCGCCCTCTGTTTCAAACCCTCTGTTTCACCCCCTCTGTTTCAGCCCCTCTGTTTCAGCCCCTCTGTTTCAGCCCCTCTGTTTCTCGCCCTCTGTTTCTAGCCCTCTGTTTCTCGCTCTCTGTTTCTCGCCCTCTGTTTCTCGCCCTGTGTTTCAGCCCCTCTGTTTCAGCCCCTCTGGTTCAGCCCCTCTGTTTCAGCCCCTCTGTTTCTCGCCATCTGTTTCAGCCTCTCTGTTTCTCGCCCTCTGTTTCAGCCCCTCTGTTTCAGCCCCTCTGTATCAGCCCCTCTGTTTCAGCCCCTCTGTTTCTCGCCCTCTGTTTCAAGCCCTCTGTTTCAGCCCCTCTGTTTCAGCCCCTCTCTTTCAGCCCCTCTGTTTCAGCCCCTCTGTTTATCGCCCTCTGTTTCTCGCCCTCTGTTTCTCGCTCTCTGTTTCTCGCCCTCTGTTTCTCGCCCTGTGTTTCAGCCCCTCTGTTTCAGCCCCACTGGTTCAGCCCCTCTGTTTCAGCCCCTCTGTTTCTCGCCCTCTGTTTCAGCCCCTCTGTTTCTCGCCCTCTGTTTCAGCCCCTCTGTTTCAGCCCCTCTGTATCAGCCCCTCTGTTTCAGCCCCTCTGTTTCTCGCCCTCTGTTTCTAGCCCTCTGTTTCAGCCCCTCAGTTTAAGCCCCTCTCTTTCAGCCCCTCTGTTTCAGCCCCTCTGTTTATCGCCCTCTGTTTCTCGCCCTCTGTTTCTCGCCCTCTGTTTCTCGCTTTCTGTTTCTCGCCCTCTGTTTCTCGCCCTCTGTTTCAGCCCCTCTGTTTCAGCCCCTCTGTTTCAGCCCCTCTGTTTCTCGCCCTCTGTTTCTCGCCCACTGTTTCTCGCCCTCTGTTTCAGGCCCTCTGTTTCAGCCCCTCTGTTTCAGCCCCTCTGTTTCAGCCCCTCTGTTTCTCGCCCTCTGTTTCAGCCCCTCTGTTCCAGCCCCTCTGTTTCTCGCCCTCTGTTTCACGCCCTCTGTTTCAGCCCCTCTGTTTCAGCCCCTCTGTTTCAGCCCCTCTGTTTCAGCCCTTCTGTTTCAGCCCCTCTGTTTCTCGCCCTTTGTTTCTCGCCCTCTGTTTCTCGCTCTCTGTTTCTCGCCCTCTGTTTCTCACCCTCTGTTTCAGCCCCTCTGTTTCAGCCCCTCTGTATCAGCCCCTCTGTTTCAGCCCCTCTGTTTCTCGCACTCTGTTTCTCGCCCTCTGTTTCAGGCCCTCTGTTTCAGCCCCTCTGTTTCAGCCCCTCTGTTTCAGCTCCTCAGTTTCTCGCCCTCTGTTTCTCGCTCTCTGTTTCTCGCTCTCTGTTTCTCGCCCTCTGTTTCTCGCCCTCTGTTTCAGTCCCTCTGTTTCCGCCCTTCTGTTTCAGCCCCTCTGTTTCTCGCCCTCATATTCTCGCCCTCTGTTTCAGCCCCTCTGTTTCAGCCCCTCTGTTTCTCGCCCTCTGTTTCAGCCCCTCTGTTTCAGCTCCTCTGTATCAGCCCCTCTGTTTCAGCCCCTCTGTTTCTCGCACTCTGTTTCTCGCCCTCTGTTTCAGCCCCTCTGTTTCAGCCCCTCTGTTTCAGCCCCTCTGTTTCAGCCCCTCAGTTTCTCGCCCTCTGTTTCTCGCTCTCTGTTTCTCGCTCTCTGTTTCTCGCCCTCTGTTTCTCGCCCTCTGTTTCAGCCCCTCTGTTTCAGCCCCTCTGGATCAGCCCCTCTGTTTCACCCCCTCTGTTTCTCGCCCTCTGTTTCAGCCCCTCTGTTTCTCGCACTCTGTTTCAGCCCCTCTGTTTCAGCCCCTCTGTATCAGCCCCTCTGTTTCAGCCCCTCTGTTTCTCGCACTATGTTTCTCGCCCTCTGTTTCAGCCCCTCTGTTTCAACCCCTCTGTTTCAGCCCCTCTGTTTCAGCCCCTCTGTTTCTCGCCCTCTGTTTCTCGCCCTCTGTTTCTCGCCCTCTGTTTCTCGCTCTCTGTTTCTCGCCCTCTGTTTCTCGCCCTCTGTTTCTCGCCCTCTGTTTCAGCCCCTCTGTTTCAGCCCGTCTCTTTCAGCCCCACTGTTTCAGCCCCTCTGTTTCTCGCCCTCTGTTTCTCGCCCTCTGTTTCTCGCCCTCTGTTTCAGCCCCTCTGTTTCAGCCCCTCTGTTTCAGCCCCTCTGTTTCTCGCCCTCTGTTTCTCGCCCACTGTTTCTCGCCCTCTGTTTCAGCCCCTCTGTTTCAGCCCCTCTGTTTCAGACCCTCTGTTTCAGCCCCTCTGTTTCTCGCCCTCTGTTTCAGCCCCTCTGTTTCAGCCCCTCTGTTTCAGCCCATCTGTTTCAGCCCCCTGTTTCTCGCCCTCTGTTTCAGCCCCTCTGTTTCAGCCCCTCTGTTTCAGCCCCTCTGTTTCAACCCCTCTGTTTCTCGCCCTCTGTTTCTCGCCCTCTGTTTCTCACCCTCTGTTTCAGCCCCAATGTTTCAGCCCCTCTGTTTCAGCCCCTCGGTTTCAGCCTCTCTGTTTCTCGCCCTCTGTTTCAGCCCCTCTGTTTCAGCCCCTCTGTTTCAGCCCCTCTGTTTCAGCCCCTCTGTTTCTCGCTCTCTGTTTCTCGCCCTCTGATTCTCGCCCTCTGTTTCTCGCCATCTGTTTCAGCCCCTCTGTTCAGCCCCTCTGTTTCTCGCCCTCTGTTTCTCGCCCTCTGTTTCTCGCCCTCTGTTTCAGCCCCTCTGTATCAGCCCCTCTGTTTCAGCCCCTCTGTTTCTCGCCCTCTGTTTCAGCCCCTCTGTTTCAGCTCCTCTGTTTCTCGCACTCTGTTTCTCGCCCTCTGTTTCAGCCCCTCTGTTTCTCGCCCTCTGTTTCAGCCCCTCTGTTTCTCGCCCTCTGTTTCAGCCCCTCTGTTTCAGCCCCTCTGTTTCAGCCCCTCTGTTTCTCGCCCTCTGTTTCAGCCCCTCTGTTTCAGCCCCTCTGTTTCAGCCCCTCTGTTTCTCGCCCTCTGTTTCAGCCCATCTGTTTCAGCCCCTCTGTATCAGCCCCTCTGTTTCAGCCCCTCTGTTTCTCGCCCTCTGTTTCTCGCCCTCTGTTTCAAACCCTCTGTTTCAGCCCCTCTGTTTCAGCCCCTCTGTTTCAGCCCCTCTGTTTCAGCCCCTCTGTTTCTCGCCCTCTGTTTCTAGCCCTCTGTTTCTCGCTCTCTGTTTCTCGCCCTCTGTTTCTAGCCCTGTGTTTCAGCCCCTCTGTTTCAGCCCCTCTGGTTCAGCCCCTCTGTTTCAGCCCCTCTGTTTCTCGCCATCTGTTTCAGCCCCTCTGTTTCTCGCCCTCTGTTTCAGCCCCTCTGTTTCAGCCCCTCTGTATCAGCCCCTCTGTTCCAGCCCCTCTGTTTCTCGCCCTCTGTTTCCAGCCCACTGTTTCAGCCCCTCTGTTTCAGCCCCACCCTTTCAGCCCCTCTGTTTCAGCCCCTCTGTTTATCGCCCTCTGTTTCTCGCCCTCTGTTTCTCGCCCTCTGTTTCTCGCTTTCTTTCTCTCCCTCTGTTTCTCGCCCTCTGTTTCAGCCCCTCTGTTTCAGCCCCTCTGTTTCAGCCCCTCTGTTTCTCGCCCTCTGTTTCTCGCCCACTGTTTCTCGCCCTCTGTTTCAGCCACACTGTTTCAGCCCCTCTGTTTCAGCCCCTCTGTTTCAGCCCCTCTGTTTCTCGCCCTCTGTTTCAGCCCCTCTGTTTCAGCCCCTCTGTTTCTCGCCCTCTGTTTCAGTCCCTCTGTTTCAGCCCCTCTGTATCAGCCCCTCTGTTTCAGCCACTGTGTTTCTCGCCCTCTGTTTCTCGCCCTCTGTTTCAGCCCCTCTGTTTCAGCCCCTCTGTTTCAGCCCCTCTGTTTCTCGCCCTCTGTTTCTCGCCCACTGTTTCTCGCCCTCTGTTTCAGCCCCTCTGTTTCAGCCCCTCTGTTTCAGCCCCTCTGTTTCTCGCCCTCAGTTCAGCCCCTCTGTTTCAGCCCCTCTGTTTCTCGCCCTCTGTTTCAGTCCCTCTGTTTCAGCCCCTCTGTATCAGCCCCTCTGTTTCAGCCACTGTTTTTCTCGCCCTCTGTTTCTCGCTATATGTTTCTCGCCCTCTGTTTCTCGCCCTCTGTTTCAGCCCCTCTGTTTTTAGCCCATCTGTTTCTCGCCCTCTGTTTCAGCCCCTCTGTTTCTCGCCTCCTGTTTCAGCCCCTCTGTTTCAGCCCCTCTGTATCAGCCCCTCTGTTTCAGCCCCTCTGTTTCTCGCCCTCTGTTTCTCGCCCTCTGTTTCAGCCCCTCTGTTTCAGCCCGTCTCTTTCAGCCACACTGTTTCAGCCCCTCTGTTTCTCGCCCTCTGTTTCTCGCCCTCTGTTTCTCGCCCTCTGTTTCAGCCCCTCTGTTTCAGCCCCTCTGTTTCAGCCCCTCTGTTTCTCGCCCTCTGTTTCTCGCCCACTGTTTCTCGCCCTCTGTTTCAGCCCCTCTGTTTCAGCCCCTCTGTTTCAGACCCTCTGTTTCAGCCCCTCTGTTTCTCGCCCTCTGTTTCAGCCCCTCTGTTTCAGCCCCTCTGTTTCAGCCCCTCTGTTTCAGCCCCCTGTTTCTCGCCCTCTGTTTCAGCCCCTCTGTTTCAGCCCCTCTGTTTCTCGCCCTCTGTTTCAGCCCCTCTGTTTCAGCCCCTCTGTTTCAGCTCCTCTGTTTCTCGCCCTCTGTTTCTCGCCCTCTGTTTCAGCCCCTCTGTTTCTCGCCCTCTGTTTCAGCCCCTCTGTTTCAGCCCCTCTGTTTCAGCCCCTCTGTTTCAGCCCCTCTGTTTCTTGCTCTCTGTTTCTCGCCCTCTGATTCTCGCCCTCTGTTTCTCGCTCTCTGTTTCAGCCCCTCTGTTTCAGCCCCTCTGTTTCTCGCCCTCTGTTTCTCGCCCTCTGTTTCTCGCCCACTGTTTCAGCCCCTCTGTATCAGCCCCTCTGTTTCAGCCCCTCTGTTTCTCGCCCTCTGTTTCAGCCCCTCTGTTTCAGCCCCTCTGTTTCAGCCCCTCTGTTTCAGCCCCTCTGTTTCAGCTCCTCTGTTTCTCGCCCTCTGTTTCTCGCCCTCTGTTTCAGCCCCTCTGTTTCTCGCCATCTGTTAGGCCTATCTGTTTCAGCCCCTCTGTTTCAGCCCCTCTGTATCAGCCCCTCTGTTTCAGCCCCTCTGTTTCTCGCCCTCTGTTTCTCGCCCTCTGTTTCAAACCCTTTGTTTCACCCCCTCTGTTTCAGCCCCTCTGTTTCAGCCCCTCTGTTTCAGCCCCTCTGTTTCTCGCCCTCTGTTTCTAGCCCTCTGTTTCTCGCTCTCTGTTTCTCGCCCTCTGTTTCTCGCCCTGTGTTTCAGCCCCTCTGTTTCAGCCCCTCTGGTTCAGCCCCTCTGTTTCAGCCCCTCTGTTTCTCGCCATCTGTTTCAGCCCCTCTGTTTCTCGCCCTCTGTTTCAGCCCCTCTGTTTCAGCCCCTCTGTATCAGCCCCTCTGTTTCAGCCCCTCTGTTTCTCGCTCTCTGTTTCTAGCCCTCTGTTTCAGCCCCTCTGTTTCAGCCCCTCTCTTTCAGCCCCTCTGTTTCAGCCCCTCTGTTTATCGCCCTCTGTTTCTCGCCCTCTGTTTCTCGCTTTCTGTTTCTCTCCCTCTGTTTCTCGCCCTCTGTTTCAGCCCCTCTGTTTCAGCCCCTCTGTTTCTCGCCCTCTGTTTCTCGCCCACTGTTTCTCGCCCTCTGTTTCAGCCCCTCTGTTTCAGCCCCTCTGTTTCAGCCCTCTGTTTCAGCCCCTCTGTTTCTCGCCCTCTGTTTCAGCCCCTCTGTTTCAGCCCCTCTGTTTCAGCCCCTCTGTTTCAGCCCCTCTGTTTCTCGCCCTCTGTTCCAGCCCCTCTGTTTCAGCCCCTCTGTTTCAGCCCCTGTGTTTCAGCCCCCTGTTTCTCGCCCTCTGTTTCAGCCCCTCTGTTTCAGCCCCTCTGTTTCAGCCCCTCTGTTTCAGCCCCTCTGTTTCTCGCCCTCTGTTTCTCGCCCTCTGTTTCTCGCCCTCTGTTTCAGCCCCTCTGTTTCAGCCCCTCTGTTTCAGCCCCTCTGTTTCAGCCTCTCTGTTTCTCGCCCTCTGTTTCAGCCCCTCTGTTTCAGCCCCTCTGTTTCAGCCCCTCTGTTTCAGCCCCTCTGTTTCTCGCTCTCTGTTTCTCGCCCTCTGATTCTCGCCCTCTGTTTCTCGCCCTCTGTTTCAGCCCCTCTGTTTCAGCGCCTCTGTTTCTCGCCCTCTGTTTCTCGCCCTCTGTTTCTCGCCCTCTGTTTCAGCCCCTCTGTATCAGCCCCTCTGTTTCAGCCGCTCTGTTTCTCGCCATCTGTTTCAGCCCCTCTGTTTCAGCCCCTCTGTTTCAGCCCCTCTGTTCCAGCCCCTCTGTTTCAGCTCCTCTGTTTCTCGCCCTCTGTTTCTCGCCCTCTGTTTCAGCCCCTCTGTTTCTCGCCCTCTGTTTCAGCCCCTCTGTTTCTCGCCCTCTGTTTCAGCCCCTCTGTTTCAGCCCCTCTGTTTCAGCCCCTCTGTTTCTCGCCCTCTGTTTCAGCCCCTCTGTTTCAGCCCCTCTGTTTCTCGCCCTCTGTTTCAGCCCCTCTGTTTCAGCCCCTCTGTATCAGCCCCTCTGTTTCAGCCCCTCTGTTTCTCGCCCTCTGTTTCTCGCCCTCTGTTTCAAACCCTCTGTTTCACCCCCTCTGTTTCAGCCCCTCTGTTTCAGCCCCTCTGTTTCAGCCCCTCTGTTTCTCGCCCTCTGTTTCTAGCCCTCTGTTTCTCGCTCTCTGTTTCTCGCCCTCTGTTTCTCGCCCTGTGTTTCAGCCCCTCTGTTTCAGCCCCTCTGGTTCAGCCCCTCTGTTTCAGCCCCTCTGTTTCTCGCCATCTGTTTCAGCCCCTCTGTTTCTCGCCCTCTGTTTCAGCCCCTCTGTTTCAGCCCCTCTGTATCAGCCCCTCTGTTTCAGCCCCTCTGTTTCTCGCCCTCTGTTTCTAGCCCTCTGTTTCAGCCCCTCTGTTTCAGCCCCTCTCTTTCAGCCCCTCTGTTTCAGCCCCTCTGTTTATCGCCCTCTGTTTCTCGCCCTCTGTTTCTCGCTCTCTGTTTCTCGCCCTCTGTTTCTCGCCCTGTGTTTCAGCCCCTCTGTTTCAGCCCCACTGGTTCAGCCCCTCTGTTTCAGCCCCTCTGTTTCTCGCCCACTGTTTCAGCCCCTCTGTTTCTCGCCCTCTGTTTCAGCCCCTCTGTTTCAGCCCCTCTGTATCAGCCCCTCTGTTTCAGCCCCTCTGTTTCTCGCCCTCTGTTTCTAGCCCTCTGTTTCAGCCCCTCAGTTTAAGCCCCTCTCTTTCAGCCCCTCTGTTTCAGCCCCTCTGTTTATCGCCCTCTGTTTCTCGCCCTCTGTTTCTCGCCCTCTGTTTCTCGCTTTCTGTTTCTCGCCCTCTGTTTCTCGCCCTCTGTTTCAGCCCCTCTGTTTCAGCCCCTCTGTTTCAGCCCCTCTGTTTCTCGCCCTCTGTTTCAGCCACTCTGTTTCAGCCCCTCTGTTTCAGCCCCTCTGTTTCAGCTTCTCTGTTTCTCGCCCTCTGTTTCAGCCCCTCTGTTTCAGCCCCTCTGTTTCAGCCCCTCTGTTTCAGCCCCTCTGTTTCTTGCTCTCTGTTTCTCGCCCTCTGATTCCCGCCCTCTGTTTCTCGCTCTCTGTTTCAGCCCCTCTGTTTCAGCCCCTCTGTTTCTCGCCCTCTGTTTCTCGCCCTCTGTTTCTCGCCCACTGTCTCAGCCCCTCTGTATCAGCCCCTCTGTTTCAGCACCTCTGTTTCTCGCCCTCTGTTTCAGCCCCTCTGTTTCAGCCCCTCTGTTTCAGCCCCTCTGTTTCAGCCCCTCTGTTTCAGCTCCTCTGTTTCTCGCCCTCTGTTTCTCGCCCTCTGTTTCAGCCCCTCTGTTTCTCGCCCTCTGTTTCAGCCCCTCTGTTTCAGCCCCTCTGTTTCAGCCCCTCTGTTTCTCGCCCTCTGTTTCAGCCCCTCTGTTTCAGCCCCTCTGTATCAGACCCTCTGTTTCAGCCCGTCTGTTTCTCGCCCTCTGTTTCTCGCCCTCTCTTTCAAACCCTCTGTTTCAGCCCCTCTGTTTCAGCCCCTCTGTTTCAGCCCCTCTGTTTCTCGCCCTCTGTTTCTAGCCCTCTGTTTCTCGCTCTCTGTTTCTCGCCCTCTGTTTCTCGCCCACTGTTTCTCGCCCTCTGTTTCAGCCCCTCTGTTTCAGCCCCTCTGTTTCAGACCCTCTGTTTCAGCCCCTCTGTTTCTCGCCCTCTGTTTCAGCCACTCTGTTTCAGCGCCTCTGTTTCAGCCCCTCTGTTTCAGCCCCCTGTTTCTCGCCCTCTGTTTCAGCCCCTCTGTTTCAGCCCCTCTGATTCAGCCCCTCTGTTTCAGCCCCTCTGTTTCTCGCCCTCTGTTTCTCGCCCTCTGTTTCTCGCCCTCTGTTTCAGCCCCTCTGTTTCAGCCCCTCTGTTTCATCCCCTCTGTTTCAGGCTCTCTGTTTCTCGCCCTCTGTTTCAGCCCCTCTGTTTCAGCCCCTTTGTTTCAGCCCCTCTGTTTCAGCCCCTCTGTTTCTCGCTCTCTGTTTCTCGCCCTCTGATTCTCGCCCTCTGTTTCTCGCTCTCTGTTTCAGCCCCTCTGTTTCAGCCCCGCTGTTTCTCGCCCTCTGTTTCTCGCCCTCTGTTTCTCGCCCTCTGTTTCAGCCCCTCTGTTTCAGCCCCTCTGTTTCAGCCTCTCTGTTTCTCGCCCTCTGTTTCAGCCCCTCTGTTTCAGCCCCTCTGTTTCAGTCCCTCTGTTTCAGTCCCTCTGTTTCTCGCTCTCTGTTTCTCGCCCTCTGATTCTCGCCCTCTGTTTCTCGCTCTCTGTTTCAGCCCCTCTGTTTCAGCCCCTGTGTTTCTCGCCCTCTGTTTCTCGCCCTCTGTTTCTCGCCCTCTGTTTCAGCCCCTCTGTATCAGCCCCTCTGTTTCAGCCCCTCTGTTTCTCGCCCTCTGTTTCAGCCCCTCTGTTTCAGCCCCTCTGTTTCAGCCCCTCTGTTTCAGCACCTCTGTTTCAGCTCCTCTGTTTCTCGCCCTCTGTTTCTCGCCCTCTGTTTCAGCCCCTCTGTTTCTCGCCCTCTGTTTCAGCCCCTCTGTTTCAGCCCCTCTGTTTGAGCCCCTCTGTTTCAGCCCCTCTGTTTCAGCCCCTCTGTTTCAGCCCCTCTGTTTCTCGCCCTCTGTTTCAGCCTCTCTGTTTCAGCCCCTCAGTTTCAGCCCCTCTGTTTCAGTCCCTCTGTTTCAGCCCCTCTGTATCAGCCCCTCTGTTTCAGCCACTGTGTTTCTCGCCCTCTGTTTCTCGCCCACTGTTTCTCGCCCTCTGTTTCAGCCCCTCTGTTTCAGCCCCTCTGTTTCAGCCCCTCTGTTTCAGCCCCTCTGTTTCTCGCCCTCTGTTTCAGCCCCTCTGTTTCAGCCCCTCTGTTTCTCGCCCTCTGTTTCAGCCCCTCTGTTTCAGCCCCTCTGTATCAGCCCCTCTGTTTCAGCCACTGTGTTTCTCGCCCTCTGTTTCTCGCTATCTGTTTCTCGCCCTCTGTTTCTCGCCCTCTGTTTCAGCCCCTCTGTTTTTAGCCCCTCTGTTTCTCGCCCTCTGTTTCAGCCCTTCTGTTTCTCGCCTCCTGTTTCAGCCCCTCTGTTTCAGCCCCTCTGTTTCTCGCCCTCTGTTTCTCGCCCTCTGTATCAGCCCCTCTGTTTCAGCCCTTCTGTTTCTCGCCCTCTGTTTCTCGCCCTCTGTTTCAGCCCCTCTGTTTCAGCCCGTCTCTTTCAGCCCCACTGTTTCAGCCCCTCTGTTTCTCGCCCTCTGTTTCTCGCCCTCTGTTTCTCGCCCTCTGTTTCAGCCCCTCTGTTTCAGCCCCTCTGTTTCAGCCCCTCTGTTTCTCGCCCTCTGTTTCTCACCCACTGTTTCTCGCCCTCTGTTTCAGCCCCTCTGTTTCAGCCCCTCTGTTTCAGCCCCTCTGTTTCAGCTCCTCTGTTTCTCGCCCTCTGTTTCTCGCCCTCTGTTTCAGCCCCTCTGTTTCTCGCCCTCTGTTTCAGCCCCTCTGTTTCTCGCCCTCTGTTTCAGCCCCTCTGTTTCAGCCCCTCTGTTTCAACCCCTCTGTTTCTCGCCCTCTGTTTCAGCCCCTCTGTTTCAGCCCCTCTGTTTCTCGCCCTCTGTTTCAGCCCCTCTGTTTCAGCCCCTCTGTATCAGCCCCTCTGTTTCAGCCCCTCTGTTTCTCGCCCTCTGTTTCTCGCCCTCTGTTTCAAACCCTCTGTTTCACCCCCTCTGTTTCAGCCCCTCTGTTTCAGCCCCTCTGTTTCAGCCCCTCTGTTTCTCGCCCTCTGTTTCTAGCCCTCTGTTTCTCGCTCTCTGTTTCTCGCCCTCTGTTTCTCGCCCTGTGTTTCAGCCCCTCTGTTTCAGCCCCTCTGGTTCAGCCCCTCTGTTTCAGCCGCTCTGTTTCTCGCCATCTGTTTCAGCCCCTCTGTTTCTCGCCCTCTGCTTCAGCCCCTCTGTTTCAGCCCCTCTGTATCAGCCCCTCTGTTTCAGCCCCTCTGTTTCTCGCCCTCTGTTTCTAGCCCTCTGTTTCAGCCCCTCTGTTTCAGCCCCTCTCTTTCAGCCCCTCTGTTTCAGCCCCTCTGTTTATCGCCCTCTGTTTCTCGCCCTCTGTTTCTCGCCCTCTGTTTCTCGCTTTCTGTTTCTCTCCCTCTGTTTCTCGCCCTCTGTTTCAGCCCCTCTGTTTCAGCCCCTCTGTTTCAGCCCCTCTGTTTCTCGCCCTCTGTTTCTCGCCCACTGTTTCCCGCCCTCTGTTTCAGCCCCTCTGTTTCAGCCCCTCTGTTTCAGCCCCTCTGTTTCAGCCCCTTTGTTTCTCGCCCTCTGTTTCAGCCCCTCTGTTTCAGCCCCTCTGTTTCTCGCCCTCTGTTTCAGTCCCTCTGTTTCAGCCCCTCTGTATCAGCCCCTCTGTTTCAGCCACTGTGTTTCTCGCCCTCTGTTTCTCGCCGTCTGTTTCAGCCCCTCTGTTTCAGCCCCTCTGTTTCAGCCCCTCTGTTTCTCGCCCTCTGTTTCTCGCCCACTGTTTCTCGCCCTCTGTTTCAGCCCCTCTGTTTCAGCCCCTCTGTTTCAGCTCCTCTGTTTCAGCCCCTCTGTTTCTCGCCCTCTGTTTCAGCCCCTCTGTTTCAGCCCCTCTGTTTCTCGCCCTCTATTTCAGTCCCTCTGTTTCAGCCCCTCTGTATCAGCCCCTCTGTTTCAGCCACTGTGTTTCTCGCCCTCTGTTTCTCGCTATCTGTTTCTCGCCCTCTGTTTCAGCCCCTCTGTTTTTAGCCCCTCTGTTTCTCGCCCTCTGTTTCAGCCCCTCTGTTTCTCGCCTCCTGTTTCAGCCCCTCTGTTTCAGCCCCTCTGTTTCTCGCCCTCTGTTTCTCGCCCTGTGTATCAGCCCCTCTGTTTCAGCCCTTCTGTTTCACGCCCTCTGTTTCAGCCCCTCTGTTTCAGGCCGTCTCTTTCAGCCCCACTGTTTCAGCCCCTCTGTTTCTCGCCCTCTGTTTCTCGCCCTCTGTTTCTCGCCCTCTGTTTCAGCCCCTCTGTTTCAGCCCCTCTGTTTCAGCCCCTCTGTTTCTCGCCCTCTGTTTCTCGCCCACTGTTTCTCGCCCTCTGTTTCAGCCCCTCTGTTTCAGCCCCTCTGTTTCAGACCCTCTGTTTCAGCCCCTCTGTTTCTCGCCCTCTGTTTCAGCCCCTCTGTTTCAGAACCTCTGTTTCAGCCCCTCTGTTTCAGGCCCCTGTTTCTGGCCCTCTGTTTCAGCCCCTCTGTTTCAGCCCCTCTGTTTCAGCCCCTCTGTTTCTCGCCCTCTGTTTCTCGCCCTCTGTTTCTCGCCCTCTGTTTCAGCCACTCTGTTTCAGCACCTCTGTTTCAGCCCCTCTGTTTCAGCTTCTCTGTTTCTCGCCCTCTGTTTCAGCCCCTCTGTTTCAGCCCCTCTGTTTCAGCCCCTCTGTTTCAGCCCCTCTGTTTCTGGCTCTCTGTTTCTCGCCCTCTGATTCTCGCCCTCTGTTTCTCGCTCTCTGTTTCAGCCCCTCTGTTTCAGCCCCTCTGTTTCTCGCCCTCTGTTTCTCGCCTTCTGTTTCTCGCCCACTGTTTCAGCCCCTCTGTATCAGCCCCTCTGTTTCAGCCCCTCTGTTTCTCGCCCTCTGTTTCAGCCCCTCTGTTTCAGCCCCTCTGTTTCAGCTTCTCTGTTTCTCGCCCTCTGTTTCAGCCCCTCTGTTTCAGCCCCTCTGTTTCAGCCCCTCTGTTTCAGCCCCTCTGTTTCTTGCTCTCTGTTTCTCGCCCTCTGATTCTCGCCCTCTGTTTCTCGCTCTCTGTTTCAGCCCCTCTGTTTCAGCCCCTCTGTTTCTCGCCCTCTGTTTCTCGCCCTCTGTTTCTCGCCCACTGTTTCAGCCCCTCTGTATCAGCCCCTCTGTTTCAGCCCCTCTGTTTCTCGCCCTCTGTTTCAGCCCCTCTGTTTCAGCCCCTCTGTTTCAGCCCCTCTGTTTCAGCCCCTCTGTTTCAGCTCCTCTGTTTCTCGCCCTCTGTTTCTCGCCCTCTGTTTCAGCCCCTCTGTTTCTCGCCCTCTGTTTCAGCCCCTCTGTTTCAGCCCCTCTGTTTCAGCCCCTCTGTTTCAGCCCCTCTGTTTCTTGCTCTCTGTTTCTCGCCCTCTGATTCTCGCCCTCTGTTTCTCGCTCTCTGTTTCAGCCCCTCTGTTTCAGCCCCTCTGTTTCTCGCCCTCTGTTTCTCGCCCTCTGTTTCTCGCCCACTGTTTCAGCCCCTCTGTATCAGCCCCTCTGTTTCAGCCCCTCTGTTTCTCGCCCTCTGTTTCAGCCCCTCTGTTTCAGCCCCTCTGTTTCAGCCCCTCTGTTTCAGCCCCTCTGTTTCAGCTCCTCTGTTTCTCGCCCTCTGTTTCTCGCCCTCTGTTTCAGCCCCTCTGTTTCTCGCCATCTGTTAGGCCCCTCTGTTTCAGCCCCTCTGTTTCAGCCCCTCTGTTTCTCGCCCTCTGTTTCAGCCCCTCTGTTTCAGCCCCTCTGTATCAGCCCCTCTGTTTCAGCCCGTCGGTTTCTCGCCCTCTGTTTCTCGCCCTCTCTTTCAAACCCTCTGTTTCAGCCCCTCTGTTTCAGCCCCTCTGTTTCAGCCCCTCTGTTTCTCGCCCTCTGTTTCTAGCCCTCTGTTTCTCGCTCTCTGTTTCTCGCCCTCTGTTTCTCGCCCTCTGTTTCAGCCCCTCTGTTTCAGCCCCACTGGTTCAGCCCCTCTGTTTCAGCCCCTCTGTTTCTCGCCTTCTGTTTCAGCCCCTCTGTTTCTCGCCCTCTGTTTCAGCCCCTCTGTTTCACCCCCTCTGTATCAGCCCCTCTGTTTCAGCCCCTCTGTTTCAGCCCCTCTGTTTCTCGCCCTCTGTTTCAGCCCCTCTGTTTCAGCCCCTCTGTATCAGCCCCTCTGTTTCAGCCCCTCTGTTTCTCGCACTCTGTTTCTCGCCCTCTGTTTCAGCCCCTCTGTTTCAGCCCCTCTGTTTCAGCCCCTCTGTTTCAGCCCCTCTGTTTCTCGCCCTCTGTTTCTCGCTCTCTGTTTCAGGCTCTCTGTTTCTCGCCCTCTGTTTCTCGCCCTCTGTTTCAGCCCCTCTGTTTCAGCCCCTCTGGTTCAGCCCCTCTGTTTCATCCCCTCTGTTTCTCGCCCTCTGTTTCAGCCCCTCTGTTTCTCGCCCTCTGTTTCAGCCCCTCTGTTTCAGCCCCGGTGTATCAGACGCTCTGTTTCAGCCCCTCTGTTTCTCGCACTCTGTTTCTCGCCCTCTGTTTCAGCCCCTCTGTTTCAGCCCCTCTATTTCAGCCCCTCTGTTTCAGCCCCTCTGTTTCTCGCCCTCTGTTTCTCACCCTCTGTTTCTCGCCCTCTGTTTCTCGCTCTCTGTTTCTCGCCCTCTGTTTCTCGCCCTCTGTTTCAGCCCCTCTGTTTCAGCCCCTCTGTTTCAGCCCCTCTGTTTCTCGCCCTCTGTTTCTCGCCCACTGTTTCGCGCCCTCTGTTTCAGCCCCTCTGTTTCAGCCCCTCTGCTTCAGCCCCTCTGTTTCAGCCCCTCTGTTTCTCGCCATCTGTTTCAGCCCCTCTGTTTCAGCCCCTCTGTTTCAGCCCCTCTGTTTCTGCCCCTCTGTTTCAGCCCCTCTGTTCCTCGCCATCTGTTTCTCGCCCACTGTTTCTCGCCCTCTGTTTCAGGCCCTCTGTTTCAGCCCTTCTGTTTCAGCCCCTCTGTTTCAGCCCCTCTGTTTCTCGCCCTCTGTTTCAGCCCCTCTGTTTCAGCCCCTCTGTTTCAGCCCCTCTGTTTCATCCCCTCTGTTTCAGCCCCTCTGTTTCTCGCCCTCTGTTTCAGCCCCTCTGTTTCAGCCGCTCTGTATCAGCCCCTCTGTTTCAGCCCGTCTGTTTCTCGCCCTCTGTTTCTCGCCCTCTGTTTCAGCCCCTCTGTTTCAGCCCCTCTGTTTCAGCCCCTCTGTTTCAGCCCCTCTGTTTCTCGCCCTCTGTTTCTAGCCCTCTGTTTCTCGCTCTCTGTTTCTCGCCCTCTGTTTCTCGCCCTGTGTTTCAGCCCCTCTGTTTCAGCCCCACTGGTTCAGCCCCTCTGTTTCAGCCCCTCTGTTTCTCGCCCTCTGTTTCTCGCCCTCTGTTTCAGCCCCTCTGTTTCAGCCCCTCTGTTTCAGCCCCTCTGTTTCAGCCTCTCTGTTTCTCGCCCTCTGTTTCAGCCCCTCTGTTTCAGCCCCTCTGTTTCAGCCCCTCTGTTTCAGCCCCTCTGTTTCTCGCTCTCTGTTTCTCGCCCTCTGATTCTCGCCCTCTGTTTCTCGCCCTCTGTTTCAGCCCCTCTGTTTCAGCCCCTCTGTTTCTCGCCCTCTGTTTAACGCCCTCTGTTTCTCGCCCTCTGTTTCAGCCCCTCTGTATCAGCCCCTCTGTTTCAGCCCCTCTGTTTCTCGCCCTCTGTTTCAGCCCCTCTGTTTCAGCCCCTCTGTTTCAGCCCCTCTGTTTCAGCCCCTCTGTTTCAGATCCTCTGTTTCTCGCCCTCTGTTTCTCGCCCTCTGTTTCAGCCCCTCTGTTTCTCGCCCTCTGTTTCAGCCCCTCTGTTTCTCGCCCTCTGTTTCAGCCCCTCTGTTTCAGCCCCTCTGTTTCAGCCCCTCTGTTTCTCGCCCTCTGTTTCAGCCCCTCTGTTTCAGCCCCTCTGTTTCAGCCCCTCTGTTTCTCGCCCTCTGTTTCAGCCCCTCTGTTTCAGCCCCTCTGTATCAGCCCCTCTGTTTCAGCCCCTCTGTTTCTCGCCCTCTGTTTCTCGCCCTCTGTTTCAAACCCTCTGTTTCAGCCCCTCTGTTTCAGCCCCTCTGTTTCAGCCCCTCTGTTTCAGCCCCTCTGTTTCTCGCCCTCTGTTTCTAGCCCTCTGTTTCTCGCTCACTGTTTCTCGCCCTCTGTTTCTCGCCCTGTGTTTCAGCCCCTCTGTTTCAGCCCCTCTGGTTCAGCCCAACTGTTTCAGCCCCTCTGTTTCTCGCCATCTGTTTCAGCCCCTCTGTTTCTCGCCCTCTGTTTCAGCCCCTCTGTTTCAGCCCCTCTGTATCAGCCCCTCTGTTTCAGCCCCTCTGTTTCTCGCTCTCTGTTTCTAGCCCTCTGTTTCAGCCCCTCTGTTTCAGCCCCTCTCTTTCAGCCCCTCTGTTTCAGCCCCTCTGTTTATCGCCCTCTGTTTCTCGCCCTCTGTTTCTCGCTTTCTGTTTCTCTCCCTCTGTTTCTCGCCCTCTGTTTCAGCCCCTCTGTTTCAGCCCCTCTGTTTCTCGCCCTCTGTTTCTCGCCCACTGTTTCTCGCCCTCTGTTTCAGCCCCTCTGTTTCAGCCCCTCTGTTTCAGCCCTCTGTTTCAGCCCCTCTGTTTCTCGCCCTCTGTTTCAGCCCCTCTGTTTCAGCCCCTCTGTTTCAGCCCCTCTGTTTCAGCCCCTCTGTTTCTCGCCCTCTGTTTCAGCCCCTCTGTTTCAGCCCCTCTGTTTCAGCCCCTGTGTTTCAGCCCCCTGTTTCTCGCCCTCTGTTTCAGCCCCTCTGTTTCAGCCCCTCTGTTTCAGCCCCTCTGTTTCAGCCCCTCTGTTTCTCGCCCTCTGTTTCTCGCCCTCTGTTTCTCGCCCTCTGTTTCAGCCCCTCTGTTTCAGCCCCTCTGTTTCAGCCCCTCTGTTTCAGCCTCTCTGTTTCTCGCCCTCTGTTTCAGCCCCTCTGTTTCAGCCCCTCTGTTTCAGCCCCTCTGTTTCAGCCCCTCTGTTTCTCGCTCTCAGTTTCTCGCCAACTGATTCTCGCCCTCTGTTTCTCGCCCTCTGTTTCAGCCCCTCTGTTTCAGCCCCTCTGTTTCTCGCCCTCTGTTTCTCGCCCTCTGTTTCTCGCCCTCTGTTTCTCGCCCTCTGTTTCAGCCCCTCTGTATCAGCCCCTCTGTTTCAGCCGCTCTGTTTCTCGCCATCTGTTTCAGCCCCTCTGTTTCAGCCCCTCTGTTTCAGCCCCTCTGTTTCAGCCCCTCTGTTTCAGCTCCTCTGTTTCTCGCCCTCTGTTTCTCGCCCTCTGTTTCAGCCCCTCTGTTTCTCGCCCTCTGTTTCAGCCCCTCTGTTTCTCGCCCTCTGTTTCAGCCCCTCTGTTTCAGCCCCTCTGTTTCAGCCCCTCTGTTTCTCGCCCTCTGTTTCAGCCCCTCTGTTTCAGCCCCTCTGTTTCTCGCCCTCTGTTTCAGCCCCTCTGTTTCACCCCCTCTGTATCAGCCCCTCTGTTTCAGCCCCTCTGTTTCTCGCCCTCTGTTTCTCGCCCTCTGTTTCAAACCCTCTGTTTCACCCCCTCTGTTTCAGCCCCTCTGTTTCAGCCCCTCTGTTTCAGCCCCTCTGTTTCTCGCCCTCTGTTTCTAGCCCTCTGTTTCTCGCTCTCTGTTTCTCGCCCTCTGTTTCTCGCCCTGTGTTTCAGCCCCTCTGTTTCAGCCCCTCTGGTTCAGCCCCTCTGTTTCAGCCCCTCTGTTTCTCGCCATCTGTTTCAGCCCCTCTGTTTCTCGCCCTCTGTTTCAGCCCCTCTGTTTCAGCCCCTCTGTATCAGCCCCTCTGTTTCAGCCCCTCTGTTTCTCGCCCTCTGTTTCAAGCCCTCTGTTTCAGCCCCTCTGTTTCAGCCCCTCTCTTTCAGCCCCTCTGTTTCAGCCCCTCTGTTTATCGCCCTCTGTTTCTCGCCCTCTGTTTCTCGCTCTCTGTTTCTCGCCCTCTGTTTCTCGCCCTGTGTTTCAGCCCCTCTGTTTCAGCCCCACTGGTTCAGCCCCTCTGTTTCAGCCCCTCTGTTTCTCGCCCTCTGTTTCAGCCCCTCTGTTTCTCGCCCTCTGTTTCAGCCCCTCTGTTTCAGCCCCTCTGTATCAGCCCCTCTGTTTCAGCCCCTCTGTTTCTCGCCCTCTGTTTCTAGCCCTCTGTTTCAGCCCCTCAGTTTAAGCCCCTCTCTTTCAGCCCCTCTGTTTCAGCCCCTCTGTTTATCGCCCTCTGTTTCTCGCCCTCTGTTTCTCGCCCTCTGTTTCTCGCTTTCTGTTTCTCGCCCTCTGTTTCTCGCCCTCTGTTTCAGCCCCTCTGTTTCAGCCCCTCTGTTTCAGCCCCTCTGTTTCTCGCCCTCTGTTTCTCGCCCACTGTTTCTCGCCCTCTGTTTCAGGCCCTCTGTTTCAGCCCCTCTGTTTCAGCCCCTCTGTTTCAGCCCCTCTGTTTCTCGCCCTCTGTTTCAGCCCCTCTGTTCCAGCCCCTCTGTTTCTCGCCCTCTGTTTCACGCCCTCTGTTTCAGCCCCTCTGTTTCAGCCCCTCTGTTTCAGCCCCTCTGTTTCAGCCCTTCTGTTTCAGCCCCTCTGTTTCTCGCCCTTTGTTTCTCGCCCTCTGTTTCTCGCTCTCTGTTTCTCGCCCTCTGTTTCTCACCCTCTGTTTCAGCCCCTCTGTTTCAGCCCCTCTGTATCAGCCCCTCTGTTTCAGCCCCTCTGTTTCTCGCACTCTGTTTCTCGCCCTCTGTTTCAGGCCCTCTGTTTCAGCCCCTCTGTTTCAGCCCCTCTGTTTCAGCTCCTCAGTTTCTCGCCCTCTGTTTCTCGCTCTCTGTTTCTCGCTCTCTGTTTCTCGCCCTCTGTTTCTCGCCCTCTGTTTCAGTCCCTCTGTTTCCGCCCTTCTGTTTCAGCCCCTCTGTTTCTCGCCCTCATATTCTCGCCCTCTGTTCCAGCCCCTCTGTTTCAGCCCCTCTGTTTCTCGCCCTCTGTTTCAGCCCCTCTGTTTCAGCTCCTCTGTATCAGCCCCTCTGTTTCAGCCCCTCTGTTTCTCGCACTCTGTTTCTCGCCCTCTGTTTCAGCCCCTCTGTTTCAGCCCCTCTGTTTCAGCCCCTCTGTTTCAGCCCCTCAGTTTCTCGCCCTCTGTTTCTCGCTCTCTGTTTCTCGCTCTCTGTTTCTCGCCCTCTGTTTCTCGCCCTCTGTTTCAGCCCCTCTGTTTCAGCCCCTCTGGATCAGCCCCTCTGTTTCACCCCCTCTGTTTCTCGCCCTCTGTTTCAGCCCCTCTGTTTCTCGCACTCTGTTTCAGCCCCTCTGTTTCAGCCCCTCTGTATCAGCCCCTCTGTTTCAGCCCCTCTGTTTCAGCCCCTCTGTTTCTTGCTCTCTGTTTCTCGCCCTCTGATTCTCGCCCTCTGTTTCTCGCTCTCTGTTTCAGCCCCTCTGTTTCAGCCCCTCTGTTTCTCGCCCTCTGTTTCTCGCCCTCTGTTTCTCGCCCACTGTTTCAGCCCCTCTGTATCAGCCCCTCTGTTTCAGCCCCTCTGTTTCTCGCCCTCTGTTTCAGCCCCTCTGTTTCAGCCCCTCTGTTTCAGCCCCTCTGTTTCAGCCCCTCTGTTTCAGCTCCTCTGTTTCTCGCCCTCTGTTTCTCGCCCTCTGTTTCAGCCCCTCTGTTTCTCGCCCTCTGTTTCAGCCCCTCTGTTTCAGCCCCTCTGTTTCAGCCCCTCTGTTTCAGCCCCTCTGTTTCTTGCTCTCTGTTTCTCGCCCTCTGATTCTCGCCCTCTGTTTCTCGCTCTCTGTTTCAGCCCCTCTGTTTCAGCCCCTCTGTTTCTCGCCCTCTGTTTCTCGCCCTCTGTTTCTCGCCCACTGTTTCAGCCCCTCTGTATCAGCCCCTCTGTTTCAGCCCCTCTGTTTCTCGCCCTCTGTTTCAGCCCCTCTGTTTCAGCCCCTCTGTTTCAGCCCCTCTGTTTCAGCCCCTCTGTTTCAGCTCCTCTGTTTCTCGCCCTCTGTTTCTCGCCCTCTGTTTCAGCCCCTCTGTTTCTCGCCATCTGTTAGGCCCCTCTGTTTCAGCCCCTCTGTTTCAGCCCCTCTGTTTCTCGCCCTCTGTTTCAGCCCCTCTGTTTCAGCCCCTCTGTATCAGCCCCTCTGTTTCAGCCCGTCGGTTTCTCGCCCTCTGTTTCTCGCCCTCTCTTTCAAACCCTCTGTTTCAGCCCCTCTGTTTCAGCCCCTCTGTTTCAGCCCCTCTGTTTCTCGCCCTCTGTTTCTAGCCCTCTGTTTCTCGCTCTCTGTTTCTCGCCCTCTGTTTCTCGCCCTCTGTTTCAGCCCCTCTGTTTCAGCCCCACTGGTTCAGCCCCTCTGTTTCAGCCCCTCTGTTTCTCGCCTTCTGTTTCAGCCCCTCTGTTTCTCGCCCTCTGTTTCAGCCCCTCTGTTTCACCCCCTCTGTATCAGCCCCTCTGTTTCAGCCCCTCTGTTTCAGCCCCTCTGTTTCTCGCCCTCTGTTTCAGCCCCTCTGTTTCAGCCCCTCTGTATCAGCCCCTCTGTTTCAGCCCCTCTGTTTCTCGCACTCTGTTTCTCGCCCTCTGTTTCAGCCCCTCTGTTTCAGCCCCTCTGTTTCAGCCCCTCTGTTTCAGCCCCTCTGTTTCTCGCCCTCTGTTTCTCGCTCTCTGTTTCAGGCTCTCTGTTTCTCGCCCTCTGTTTCTCGCCCTCTGTTTCAGCCCCTCTGTTTCAGCCCCTCTGGTTCAGCCCCTCTGTTTCATCCCCTCTGTTTCTCGCCCTCTGTTTCAGCCCCTCTGTTTCTCGCCCTCTGTTTCAGCCCCTCTGTTTCAGCCCCGGTGTATCAGACGCTCTGTTTCAGCCCCTCTGTTTCTCGCACTCTGTTTCTCGCCCTCTGTTTCAGCCCCTCTGTTTCAGCCCCTCTATTTCAGCCCCTCTGTTTCAGCCCCTCTGTTTCTCGCCCTCTGTTTCTCGCCCTCTGTTTCTCGCCCTCTGTTTCTCGCTCTCTGTTTCATGCCCTCTGTTTCTCGCCCTCTGTTTCAGCCCCTCTGTTTCAGCCCCTCTGTTTCAGCACCTCTGTTTCTCGCCCTCTGTTTCTCGCCCACTGTTTCGCGCCCTCTGTTTCAGCCCCTCTGTTTCAGCCCCTCTGCTTCAGCCCCTCTGTTTCAGCCCCTCTGTTTCTCGCCATCTGTTTCAGCCCCTCTGTTTCAGCCCCTCTGTTTCAGCCCCTCTGTTTCTGCCCCTCTGTTTCAGCCCCTCTGTTCCTCGCCATCTGTTTCTCGCCCACTGTTTCTCGCCCTCTGTTTCAGGCCCTCTGTTTCAGCCCTTCTGTTTCAGCCCCTCTGTTTCAGCCCCTCTGTTTCTCGCCCTCTGTTTCAGCCCCTCTGTTTCAGCCCCTCTGTTTCAGCCCCTCTGTTTCATCCCCTCTGTTTCAGCCCCTCTGTTTCTCGCCCTCTGTTTCAGCCCCTCTGTTTCAGCCGCTCTGTATCAGCCCCTCTGTTTCAGCCCGTCTGTTTCTCGCCCTCTGTTTCTCGCCCTCTGTTTCAGCCCCTCTGTTTCAGCCCCTCTGTTTCAGCCCCTCTGTTTCAGCCCCTCTGTTTCTCGCCCTCTGTTTCTAGCCCTCTGTTTCTCGCTCTCTGTTTCTCGCCCTCTGTTTCTCGCCCTGTGTTTCAGCCCCTCTGTTTCAGCCCCACTGGTTCAGCCCCTCTGTTTCAGCCCCTCTGTTTCTCGCCCTCTGTTTCTCGCCCTCTGTTTCAGCCCCTCTGTTTCAGCCCCTCTGTTTCTCGCCCTCTGTTTCAGCCCCTCTGTTTCAGCCCCTCTGTATCAGCCCCTCTGTTTCAGCCCGTCGGTTTCTCGCCCTCTGTTTCTCGCCCTCTCTTTCAAACCCTCTGTTTCAGCCCCTCTGTTTCAGCCCCTCTGTTTCAGCCCCTCTGTTTCTCGCCCTCTGTTTCTAGCCCTCTGTTTCTCGCTCTCTGTTTCTCGCCCTCTGTTTCTCGCCCTCTGTTTCAGCCCCTCTGTTTTAGCCCCACTGGTTCAGCCCCTCTGTTTCAGCCCCTCTGTTTCTCGCCTTCTGTTTCAGCCCCTCTGTTTCTCGCCCTCTGTTTCAGCCCCTCTGTTTCACCCCCTCTGTATCAGCCCCTCTGTTTCAGCCCCTCTGTTTCAGCCCCTCTGTTTCTCGCCCTCTGTTTCAGCCCCTCTGTTTCAGCCCCTCTGTATCAGCCCCTCTGTTTCAGCCCCTCTGTTTCTCGCACTCTGTTTCTCGCCCTCTGTTTCAGCCCCTCTGTTTCAGCCCCTCTGTTTCAGCCCCTCTGTTTCAGCCCCTCTGTTTCTCGCCCTCTGTTTCTCGCTCTCTGTTTCAGGCTCTCTGTTTCTCGCCCTCTGTTTCTCGCCCTCTGTTTCAGCCCCTCTGTTTCAGCCCCTCTGGTTCAGCCCCTCTGTTTCATCCCCTCTGTTTCTCGCCCTCTGTTTCAGCCCCTCTGTTTCTCGCCCTCTGTTTCAGCCCCTCTGTTTCAGCCCCGGTGTATCAGACGCTCTGTTTCAGCCCCTCTGTTTCTCGCACTCTGTTTCTCGCCCTCTGTTTCAGCCCCTCTGTTTCAGCCCCTCTATTTCAGCCCCTCTGTTTCAGCCCCTCTGTTTCTCGCCCTCTGTTTCTCGCCCTCTGTTTCTCGCCCTCTGTTTCTCGCTCTCTGTTTCTCGCCCTCTGTTTCTCGCCCTCTGTTTCAGCCCCTCTGTTTCAGCCCCTCTGTTTCAGCCCCTCTGTTTCTCGCCCTCTGTTTCTCGCCCACTGTTTCGCGCCCTCTGTTTCAGCCCCTCTGTTTCAGCCCCTCTGCTTCAGCCCCTCTGTTTCAGCCCCTCTGTTTCTCGCCATCTGTTTCAGCCCCTCTGTTTCAGCCCCTCTGTTTCAGCCCCTCTGTTTCTGCCCCTCTGTTTCAGCCCCTCTGTTCCTCGCCATCTGTTTCTCGCCCACTGTTTCTCGCCCTCTGTTTCAGGCCCTCTGTTTCAGCCCTTCTGTTTCAGCCCCTCTGTTTCAGCCCCTCTGTTTCTCGCCCTCTGTTTCAGCCCCTCTGTTTCAGCCCCTCTGTTTCAGCCCCTCTGTTTCATCCCCTCTGTTTCAGCCCCTCTGTTTCTCGCCCTCTGTTTCAGCCCCTCTGTTTCAGCCGCTCTGTATCAGCCCCTCTGTTTCAGCCCGTCTGTTTCTCGCCCTCTGTTTCTCGCCCTCTGTTTCAGCCCCTCTGTTTCAGCCCCTCTGTTTCAGCCCCTCTGTTTCAGCCCCTCTGTTTCTCGCCCTCTGTTTCTAGCCCTCTGTTTCTCGCTCTCTGTTTCTCGCCCTCTGTTTCTCGCCCTGTGTTTCAGCCCCTCTGTTTCAGCCCCACTGGTTCAGCCCCTCTGTTTCAGCCCCTCTGTTTCTCGCCCTCTGTTTCTCGCCCTCTGTTTCAGCCCCTCTGTTTCAGCCCCTCTGTTTCAGCCCCTCTGTTTCAGCCTCTCTGTTTCTCGCCCTCTGTTTCAGCCCCTCTGTTTCAGCCCCTCTGTTTCAGCCCCTCTGTTTCAGCCCCTCTGTTTCTCGCTCTCTGTTTCTCGCCCTCTGATTCTCGCCCTCTGTTTCTCGCCCTCTGTTTCAGACCCTCTGTTTCAGCCCCTCTGTTTCTCGCCCTCTGTTTAACGCCCTCTGTTTCTCGCCCTCTGTTTCAGCCCCTCTGTATCAGCCCCTCTGTTTCAGCCCCTCTGTTTCTCGCCCTCTGTTTCAGCCCCTCTGTTTCAGCCCCTCTGTTTCAGCCCCTCTGTTTCAGCCCCTCTGTTTCAGATCCTCTGTTTCTCGCCCTCTGTTTCTCGCCCTCTGTTTCAGCCCCTCTGTTTCTCGCCCTCTGTTTCAGCCCCTCTGTTTCTCGCCCTCTGTTTCTAGCCCTCTGTTTCTCGCTCACTGTTTCTCGCCCTCTGTTTCTCGCCCTGTGTTTCAGCCCCTCTGTTTCAGCCCCTCTGGTTCAGCCCAACTGTTTCAGCCCCTCTGTTTCTCGCCATCTGTTTCAGCCCCTCTGTTTCTCGCCCTCTGTTTCAGCCCCTCTGTTTCAGCCCCTCTGTATCAGCCCCTCTGTTTCAGCCCCTCTGTTTCTCGCTCTCTGTTTCTAGCCCTCTGTTTCAGCCCCTCTGTTTCAGCCCCTCTCTTTCAGCCCCTCTGTTTCAGCCCCTCTGTTTATCGCCCTCTGTTTCTCGCCCTCTGTTTCTCGCTTTCTGTTTCTCTCCCTCTGTTTCTCGCCCTCTGTTTCAGCCCCTCTGTTTCAGCCCCTCTGTTTCTCGCCCTCTGTTTCTCGCCCACTGTTTCTCGCCCTCTGTTTCAGCCCCTCTGTTTCAGCCCCTCTGTTTCAGCCCTCTGTTTCAGCCCCTCTGTTTCTCGCCCTCTGTTTCAGCCCCTCTGTTTCAGCCCCTCTGTTTCAGCCCCTCTGTTTCAGCCCCTCTGTTTCTCGCCCTCTGTTTCAGCCCCTCTGTTTCAGCCCCTCTGTTTCAGCCCCTCTGTTTCAGCCCTCTGTTTCTCGCCCTCTGTTTCAGCCCCTCTGTTTCAGCCCCTCTGTTTCAGCCCCTCTGTTTCAGCCTCTCTGTTTCTCGCCCTCTGTTTCAGCCCCTCTGTTTCAGCCCCTCTGTTTCAGCCCCTCTGTTTCAGCCCCTCTGTTTCTCGCTCTCAGTTTCTCGCCAACTGATTCTCGCCCTCTGTTTCTCGCCCTCTGTTTCAGCCCCTCTGTTTCAGCCCCTCTGTTTCTCGCCCTCTGTTTCTCGCCCTCTGTTTCTCGCCCTCTGTTTCTCGCCCTCTGTTTCAGCCCCTCTGTATCAGCCCCTCTGTTTCAGCCGCTCTGTTTCTCGCCATCTGTTTCAGCCCCTCTGTTTCAGCCCCTCTGTTTCAGCCCCTCTGTTTCAGCTCCTCAGTTTCTCGCCCTCTGTTTCTCGCTCTCTGTTTCTCGCTCTCTGTTTCTCGCCCTCTGTTTCTCGCCCTCTGTTTCAGTCCCTCTGTTTCCGCCCTTCTGTTTCAGCCCCTCTGTTTCTCGCCCTCATATTCTCGCCCTCTGTTTCAGCCCCTCTGTTTCAGCCCCTCTGTTTCTCGCCCTCTGTTTCAGCCCCTCTGTTTCAGCTCCTCTGTATCAGCCCCTCTGTTTCAGCCCCTCTGTTTCTCGCACTCTGTTTCTCGCCCTCTGTTTCAGCCCCTCTGTTTCAGCCCCTCTGTTTCAGCCCCTCTGTTTCAGCCCCTCAGTTTCTCGCCCTCTGTTTCTCGCTCTCTGTTTCTCGCTCTCTGTTTCTCGCCCTCTGTTTCTCGCCCTCTGTTTCAGCCCCTCTGTTTCAGCCCCTCTGGATCAGCCCCTCTGTTTCACCCCCTCTGTTTCTCGCCCTCTGTTTCAGCCCCTCTGTTTCTCGCACTCTGTTTCAGCCCCTCTGTTTCAGCCCCTCTGTATCAGCCCCTCTGTTTCAGCCCCTCTGTTTCAGCCCCTCTGTTTCTTGCTCTCTGTTTCTCGCCCTCTGATTCTCGCCCTCTGTTTCTCGCTCTCTGTTTCAGCCCCTCTGTTTCAGCCCCTCTGTTTCTCGCCCTCTGTTTCTCGCCCTCTGTTTCTCGCCCACTGTTTCAGCCCCTCTGTATCAGCCCCTCTGTTTCAGCCCCTCTGTTTCTCGCCCTCTGTTTCAGCCCCTCTGTTTCAGCCCCTCTGTTTCAGCCCCTCTGTTTCAGCCCCTCTGTTTCAGCTCCTCTGTTTCTCGCCCTCTGTTTCTCGCCCTCTGTTTCAGCCCCTCTGTTTCTCGCCCTCTGTTTCAGCCCCTCTGTTTCAGCCCCTCTGTTTCAGCCCCTCTGTTTCAGCCCCTCTGTTTCTTGCTCTCTGTTTCTCGCCCTCTGATTCTCGCCCTCTGTTTCTCGCTCTCTGTTTCAGCCCCTCTGTTTCAGCCCCTCTGTTTCTCGCCCTCTGTTTCTCGCCCTCTGTTTCTCGCCCACTGTTTCAGCCCCTCTGTATCAGCCCCTCTGTTTCAGCCCCTCTGTTTCTCGCCCTCTGTTTCAGCCCCTCTGTTTCAGCCCCTCTGTTTCAGCCCCTCTGTTTCAGCCCCTCTGTTTCAGCTCCTCTGTTTCTCGCCCTCTGTTTCTCGCCCTCTGTTTCAGCCCCTCTGTTTCTCGCCATCTGTTAGGCCCCTCTGTTTCAGCCCCTCTGTTTCAGCCCCTCTGTTTCTCGCCCTCTGTTTCAGCCCCTCTGTTTCAGCCCCTCTGTATCAGCCCCTCTGTTTCAGCCCGTCGGTTTCTCGCCCTCTGTTTCTCGCCCTCTCTTTCAAACCCTCTGTTTCAGCCCCTCTGTTTCAGCCCCTCTGTTTCAGCCCCTCTGTTTCTCGCCCTCTGTTTCTAGCCCTCTGTTTCTCGCTCTCTGTTTCTCGCCCTCTGTTTCTCGCCCTCTGTTTCAGCCCCTCTGTTTCAGCCCCACTGGTTCAGCCCCTCTGTTTCAGCCCCTCTGTTTCTCGCCTTCTGTTTCAGCCCCTCTGTTTCTCGCCCTCTGTTTCAGCCCCTCTGTTTCACCCCCTCTGTATCAGCCCCTCTGTTTCAGCCCCTCTGTTTCAGCCCCTCTGTTTCTCGCCCTCTGTTTCAGCCCCTCTGTTTCAGCCCCTCTGTATCAGCCCCTCTGTTTCAGCCCCTCTGTTTCTCGCACTCTGTTTCTCGCCCTCTGTTTCAGCCCCTCTGTTTCAGCCCCTCTGTTTCAGCCCCTCTGTTTCAGCCCCTCTGTTTCTCGCCCTCTGTTTCTCGCTCTCTGTTTCAGGCTCTCTGTTTCTCGCCCTCTGTTTCTCGCCCTCTGTTTCAGCCCCTCTGTTTCAGCCCCTCTGGTTCAGCCCCTCTGTTTCATCCCCTCTGTTTCTCGCCCTCTGTTTCAGCCCCTCTGTTTCTCGCCCTCTGTTTCAGCCCCTCTGTTTCAGCCCCGGTGTATCAGACGCTCTGTTTCAGCCCCTCTGTTTCTCGCACTCTGTTTCTCGCCCTCTGTTTCAGCCCCTCTGTTTCAGCCCCTCTATTTCAGCCCCTCTGTTTCAGCCCCTCTGTTTCTCGCCCTCTGTTTCTCGCCCTCTGTTTCTCGCCCTCTGTTTCTCGCTCTCTGTTTCTCGCCCTCTGTTTCTCGCCCTCTGTTTCAGCCCCTCTGTTTCAGCCCCTCTGTTTCAGCCCCTCTGTTTCTCGCCCTCTGTTTCTCGCCCACTGTTTCGCGCCCTCTGTTTCAGCCCCTCTGTTTCAGCCCCTCTGCTTCAGCCCCTCTGTTTCAGCCCCTCTGTTTCTCGCCATCTGTTTCAGCCCCTCTGTTTCAGCCCCTCTGTTTCAGCCCCTCTGTTTCTGCCCCTCTGTTTCAGCCCCTCTGTTCCTCGCCATCTGTTTCTCGCCCACTGTTTCTCGCCCTCTGTTTCAGGCCCTCTGTTTCAGCCCTTCTGTTTCAGCCCCTCTGTTTCAGCCCCTCTGTTTCTCGCCCTCTGTTTCAGCCCCTCTGTTTCAGCCCCTCTGTTTCAGCCCCTCTGTTTCATCCCCTCTGTTTCAGCCCCTCTGTTTCTCGCCCTCTGTTTCAGCCCCTCTGTTTCAGCCGCTCTGTATCAGCCCCTCTGTTTCAGCCCGTCTGTTTCTCGCCCTCTGTTTCTCGCCCTCTGTTTCAGCCCCTCTGTTTCAGCCCCTCTGTTTCAGCCCCTCTGTTTCAGCCCCTCTGTTTCTCGCCCTCTGTTTCTAGCCCTCTGTTTCTCGCTCTCTGTTTCTCGCCCTCTGTTTCTCGCCCTGTGTTTCAGCCCCTCTGTTTCAGCCCCACTGGTTCAGCCCCTCTGTTTCAGCCCCTCTGTTTCTCGCCCTCTGTTTCTCGCCCTCTGTTTCAGCCCCTCTGTTTCAGCCCCTCTGTTTCAGCCCCTCTGTTTCAGCCTCTCTGTTTCTCGCCCTCTGTTTCAGCCCCTCTGTTTCAGCCCCTCTGTTTCAGCCCCTCTGTTTCAGCCCCTCTGTTTCTCGCTCTCTGTTTCTCGCCCTCTGATTCTCGCCCTCTGTTTCTCGCCCTCTGTTTCAGCCCCTCTGTTTCAGCCCCTCTGTTTCTCGCCCTCTGTTTAACGCCCTCTGTTTCTCGCCCTCTGTTTCAGCCCCTCTGTATCAGCCCCTCTGTTTCAGCCCCTCTGTTTCTCGCCCTCTGTTTCAGCCCCTCTGTTTCAGCCCCTCTGTTTCAGCCCCTCTGTTTCAGCCCCTCTGTTTCAGATCCTCTGTTTCTCGCCCTCTGTTTCTCGCCCTCTGTTTCAGCCCCTCTGTTTCTCGCCCTCTGTTTCAGCCCCTCTGTTTCTCGCCCTCTGTTTCTAGCCCTCTGTTTCTCGCTCACTGTTTCTCGCCCTCTGTTTCTCGCCCTGTGTTTCAGCCCCTCTGTTTCAGCCCCTCTGGTTCAGCCCAACTGTTTCAGCCCCTCTGTTTCTCGCCATCTGTTTCAGCCCCTCTGTTTCTCGCCCTCTGTTTCAGCCCCTCTGTTTCAGCCCCTCTGTATCAGCCCCTCTGTTTCAGCCCCTCTGTTTCTCGCTCTCTGTTTCTAGCCCTCTGTTTCAGCCCCTCTGTTTCAGCCCCTCTCTTTCAGCCCCTCTGTTTCAGCCCCTCTGTTTATCGCCCTCTGTTTCTCGCCCTCTGTTTCTCGCTTTCTGTTTCTCTCCCTCTGTTTCACGCCCTCTGTTTCAGCCCCTCTGTTTCAGCCCCTCTGTTTCTCGCCCTCTGTTTCTCGCCCACTGTTTCTCGCCCTCTGTTTCAGCCCCTCTGTTTCAGCCCCTCTGTTTCAGCCCTCTGTTTCAGCCCCTCTGTTTCTCGCCCTCTGTTTCAGCCCCTCTGTTTCAGCCCCTCTGTTTCAGCCCCTCTGTTTCTCGCCCTCTGTTTCAGCCCCTCTGTTTCAGCCCCTCTGTTTCAGCCCCTGTGTTAGGCCCCTGTTTCTCGCCCTCTGTTTCAGCCCCTCTGTTTCAGCCCCTCTGTTTCAGCCCCTCTGTTTCAGCCCCTCTGTTTCTCGCCCTCTGTTTCTCGCCCTCTGTTTCTCGCCCTCTGTTTCAGCCCCTCTGTTTCAGCCCCTCTGTTTCAGCCCCTCTGTTTCAGCCTCTCTGTTTCTCGCCCTCTGTTTCAGCCCCTCTGTTTCAGCCCCTCTGTTTCAGCCCCTCTGTTTCAGCCCCTCTGTTTCTCGCTCTCAGTTTCTCGCCAACTGATTCTCGCCCTCTGTTTCTCGCCCTCTGTTTCAGCCCCTCTGTTTCAGCCCCTCTGTTTCTCGCCCTCTGTTTCTCGCCCTCTGTTTCTCGCCCTCTGTTTCTCGCCCTCTGTTTCAGCCCCTCTGTATCAGCCCCTCTGTTTCAGCCGCTCTGTTTCTCGCCATCTGTTTCAGCCCCTCTGTTTCAGCCCCTCTGTTTCAGCCCCTCTGTTTCAGCCCCTCTGTTTCAGCTCCTCTGTTTCTCGCCCTCTGTTTCTCGCCCTCTGTTTCAGCCCCTCTGTTTCTCGCCCTCTGTTTCAGCCCCTCTGTTTCTCGCCCTCTGTTTCAGCCCCTCTGTTTCAGCCCCTCTGTTTCAGCCCCTCTGTTTCTCGCCCTCTGTTTCAGCCCCTCTGTTTCAGCCCCTCTGTTTCTCGCCCTCTGTTTCAGCCCCTCTGTTTCACCCCCTCTGTATCAGCCCCTCTGTTTCAGCCCCTCTGTTTCTCGCCCTCTGTTTCTCGCCCTCTGTTTCAAACCCTCTGTTTCACCCCCTCTGTTTCAGCCCCTCTGTTTCAGCCCCTCTGTTTCAGCCCCTCTGTTTCTCGCCCTCTGTTTCTAGCCCTCTGTTTCTCGCTCTCTGTTTCTCGCCCTCTGTTTCTCGCCCTGTGTTTCAGCCCCTCTGTTTCAGCCCCTCTGGTTCAGCCCCTCTGTTTCAGCCCCTCTGTTTCTCGCCATCTGTTTCAGCCTCTCTGTTTCTCGCCCTCTGTTTCAGCCCCTCTGTTTCAGCCCCTCTGTATCAGCCCCTCTGTTTCAGCCCCTCTGTTTCTCGCCCTCTGTTTCAAGCCCTCTGTTTCAGCCCCTCTGTTTCAGCCCCTCTCTTTCAGCCCCTCTGTTTCAGCCCCTCTGTTTATCGCCCTCTGTTTCTCGCCCTCTGTTTCTCGCTCTCTGTTTCTCGCCCTCTGTTTCTCGCCCTGTGTTTCAGCCCCTCTGTTTCAGCCCCACTGGTTCAGCCCCTCTGTTTCAGCCCCTCTGTTTCTCGCCCTCTGTTTCAGCCCCTCTGTTTCTCGCCCTCTGTTTCAGCCCCTCTGTTTCAGCCCCTCTGTATCAGCCCCTCTGTTTCAGCCCCTCTGTTTCTCGCCCTCTGTTTCTAGCCCTCTGTTTCAGCCCCTCAGTTTAAGCCCCTCTCTTTCAGCCCCTCTGTTTCAGCCCCTCTGTTTATCGCCCTCTGTTTCTCGCCCTCTGTTTCTCGCCCTCTGTTTCTCGCTTTCTGTTTCTCGCCCTCTGTTTCTCGCCCTCTGTTTCAGCCCCTCTGTTTCAGCCCCTCTGTTTCAGCCCCTCTGTTTCTCGCCCTCTGTTTCTCGCCCACTGTTTCTCGCCCTCTGTTTCAGGCCCTCTGTTTCAGCCCCTCTGTTTCAGCCCCTCTGTTTCAGCCCCTCTGTTTCTCGCCCTCTGTTTCAGCCCCTCTGTTCCAGCCCCTCTGTTTCTCGCCCTCTGTTTCACGCCCTCTGTTTCAGCCCCTCTGTTTCAGCCCCTCTGTTTCAGCCCCTCTGTTTCAGCCCTTCTGTTTCAGCCCCTCTGTTTCTCGCCCTTTGTTTCTCGCCCTCTGTTTCTCGCTCTCTGTTTCTCGCCCTCTGTTTCTCACCCTCTGTTTCAGCCCCTCTGTTTCAGCCCCTCTGTATCAGCCCCTCTGTTTCAGCCCCTCTGTTTCTCGCACTCTGTTTCTCGCCCTCTGTTTCAGGCCCTCTGTTTCAGCCCCTCTGTTTCAGCCCCTCTGTTTCAGCTCCTCAGTTTCTCGCCCTCTGTTTCTCGCTCTCTGTTTCTCGCTCTCTGTTTCTCGCCCTCTGTTTCTCGCCCTCTGTTTCAGTCCCTCTGTTTCCGCCCTTCTGTTTCAGCCCCTCTGTTTCTCGCCCTCATATTCTCGCCCTCTGTTTCAGCCCCTCTGTTTCAGCCCCTCTGTTTCTCGCCCTCTGTTTCAGCCCCTCTGTTTCAGCTCCTCTGTATCAGCCCCTCTGTTTCAGCCCCTCTGTTTCTCGCACTCTGTTTCTCGCCCTCTGTTTCAGCCCCTCTGTTTCAGCCCCTCTGTTTCAGCCCCTCTGTTTCAGCCCCTCAGTTTCTCGCCCTCTGTTTCTCGCTCTCTGTTTCTCGCTCTCTGTTTCTCGCCCTCTGTTTCTCGCCCTCTGTTTCAGCCCCTCTGTTTCAGCCCCTCTGGATCAGCCCCTCTGTTTCACCCCCTCTGTTTCTCGCCCTCTGTTTCAGCCCCTCTGTTTCTCGCACTCTGTTTCAGCCCCTCTGTTTCAGCCCCTCTGTATCAGCCCCTCTGTTTCAGCCCCTCTGTTTCTCGCACTATGTTTCTCGCCCTCTGTTTCAGCCCCTCTGTTTCAACCCCTCTGTTTCAGCCCCTCTGTTTCAGCCCCTCTGTTTCTCGCCCTCTGTTTCTCGCCCTCTGTTTCTCGCCCTCTGTTTCTCGCTCTCTGTTTCTCGCCCTCTGTTTCTCGCCCTCTGTTTCTCGCCCTCTGTTTCAGCCCCTCTGTTTCAGCCCGTCTCTTTCAGCCCCACTGTTTCAGCCCCTCTGTTTCTCGCCCTCTGTTTCTCGCCCTCTGTTTCTCGCCCTCTGTTTCAGCCCCTCTGTTTCAGCCCCTCTGTTTCAGCCCCTCTGTTTCTCGCCCTCTGTTTCTCGCCCACTGTTTCTCGCCCTCTGTTTCAGCCCCTCTGTTTCAGCCCCTCTGTTTCAGACCCTCTGTTTCAGCCCCTCTGTTTCTCGCCCTCTGTTTCAGCCCCTCTGTTTCAGCCCCTCTGTTTCAGCCCATCTGTTTCAGCCCCCTGTTTCTCGCCCTCTGTTTCAGCCCCTCTGTTTCAGCCCCTCTGTTTCAGCCCCTCTGTTTCAACCCCTCTGTTTCTCGCCCTCTGTTTCTCGCCCTCTGTTTCTCACCCTCTGTTTCAGCCCCAATGTTTCAGCCCCTCTGTTTCAGCCCCTCGGTTTCAGCCTCTCTGTTTCTCGCCCTCTGTTTCAGCCCCTCTGTTTCAGCCCCTCTGTTTCAGCCCCTCTGTTTCAGCCCCTCTGTTTCTCGCTCTCTGTTTCTCGCCCTCTGATTCTCGCCCTCTGTTTCTCGCCATCTGTTTCAGCCCCTCTGTTCAGCCCCTCTGTTTCTCGCCCTCTGTTTCTCGCCCTCTGTTTCTCGCCCTCTGTTTCAGCCCCTCTGTATCAGCCCCTCTGTTTCAGCCCCTCTGTTTCTCGCCCTCTGTTTCAGCCCCTCTGTTTCAGCTCCTCTGTTTCTCGCACTCTGTTTCTCGCCCTCTGTTTCAGCCCCTCTGTTTCTCGCCCTCTGTTTCAGCCCCTCTGTTTCTCGCCCTCTGTTTCAGCCCCTCTGTTTCAGCCCCTCTGTTTCAGCCCCTCTGTTTCTCGCCCTCTGTTTCAGCCCCTCTGTTTCAGCCCCTCTGTTTCAGCCCCTCTGTTTCTCGCCCTCTGTTTCAGCCCATCTGTTTCAGCCCCTCTGTATCAGCCCCTCTGTTTCAGCCCCTCTGTTTCTCGCCCTCTGTTTCTCGCCCTCTGTTTCAAACCCTCTGTTTCAGCCCCTCTGTTTCAGCCCCTCTGTTTCAGCCCCTCTGTTTCAGCCCCTCTGTTTCTCGCCCTCTGTTTCTAGCCCTCTGTTTCTCGCTCTCTGTTTCTCGCCCTCTGTTTCTAGCCCTGTGTTTCAGCCCCTCTGTTTCAGCCCCTCTGGTTCAGCCCCTCTGTTTCAGCCCCTCTGTTTCTCGCCATCTGTTTCAGCCCCTCTGTTTCTCGCCCTCTGTTTCAGCCCCTCTGTTTCAGCCCCTCTGTATCAGCCCCTCTGTTCCAGCCCCTCTGTTTCTCGCCCTCTGTTTCCAGCCCACTGTTTCAGCCCCTCTGTTTCAGCCCCACCCTTTCAGCCCCTCTGTTTCAGCCCCTCTGTTTATCGCCCTCTGTTTCTCGCCCTCTGTTTCTCGCCCTCTGTTTCTCGCTTTCTTTCTCTCCCTCTGTTTCTCGCCCTCTGTTTCAGCCCCTCTGTTTCAGCCCCTCTGTTTCAGCCCCTCTGTTTCTCGCCCTCTGTTTCTCGCCCACTGTTTCTCGCCCTCTGTTTCAGCCACACTGTTTCAGCCCCTCTGTTTCAGCCCCTCTGTTTCAGCCCCTCTGTTTCTCGCCCTCTGTTTCAGCCCCTCTGTTTCAGCCCCTCTGTTTCTCGCCCTCTGTTTCAGTCCCTCTGTTTCAGCCCCTCTGTATCAGCCCCTCTGTTTCAGCCACTGTGTTTCTCGCCCTCTGTTTCTCGCCCTCTGTTTCAGCCCCTCTGTTTCAGCCCCTCTGTTTCAGCCCCTCTGTTTCTCGCCCTCTGTTTCTCGCCCACTGTTTCTCGCCCTCTGTTTCAGCCCCTCTGTTTCAGCCCCTCTGTTTCAGCCCCTCTGTTTCTCGCCCTCAGTTCAGCCCCTCTGTTTCAGCCCCTCTGTTTCTCGCCCTCTGTTTCAGTCCCTCTGTTTCAGCCCCTCTGTATCAGCCCCTCTGTTTCAGCCACTGTTTTTCTCGCCCTCTGTTTCTCGCTATATGTTTCTCGCCCTCTGTTTCTCGCCCTCTGTTTCAGCCCCTCTGTTTTTAGCCCATCTGTTTCTCGCCCTCTGTTTCAGCCCCTCTGTTTCTCGCCTCCTGTTTCAGCCCCTCTGTTTCAGCCCCTCTGTATCAGCCCCTCTGTTTCAGCCCGTCTCTTTCAGCCACACTGTTTCAGCCCCTCTGTTTCTCGCCCTCTGTTTCTCGCCCTCTGTTTCTCGCCCTCTGTTTCAGCCCCTCTGTTTCAGCCCCTCTGTTTCAGCCCCTCTGTTTCTCGCCCTCTGTTTCTCGCCCACTGTTTCTCGCCCTCTGTTTCAGCCCCTCTGTTTCAGCCCCTCTGTTTCAGACCCTCTGTTTCAGCCCCTCTGTTTCTCGCCCTCTGTTTCAGCCCCTCTGTTTCAGCCCCTCTGTTTCAGCCCCTCTGTTTCAGCCCCCTGTTTCTCGCCCTCTGTTTCAGCCCCTCTGTTTCAGCCCCTCTGTTTCTCGCCCTCTGTTTCAGCCCCTCTGTTTCAGCCCCTCTGTTTCAGCTCCTCTGTTTCTCGCCCTCTGTTTCTCGCCCTCTGTTTCAGCCCCTCTGTTTCTCGCCCTCTGTTTCAGCCCCTCTGTTTCAGCCCCTCTGTTTCAGCCCCTCTGTTTCAGCCCCTCTGTTTCTTGCTCTCTGTTTCTCGCCCTCTGATTCTCGCCCTCTGTTTCTCGCTCTCTGTTTCAGCCCCTCTGTTTCAGCCCCTCTGTTTCTCGCCCTCTGTTTCTCGCCCTCTGTTTCTCGCCCACTGTTTCAGCCCCTCTGTATCAGCCCCTCTGTTTCAGCCCCTCTGTTTCTCGCCCTCTGTTTCAGCCCCTCTGTTTCAGCCCCTCTGTTTCAGCCCCTCTGTTTCAGCCCCTCTGTTTCAGCTCCTCTGTTTCTCGCCCTCTGTTTCTCGCCCTCTGTTTCAGCCCCTCTGTTTCTCGCCATCTGTTAGGCCTATCTGTTTCAGCCCCTCTGTTTCAGCCCCTCTGTATCAGCCCCTCTGTTTCAGCCCCTCTGTTTCTCGCCCTCTGTTTCTCGCCCTCTGTTTCAAACCCTTTGTTTCACCCCCTCTGTTTCAGCCCCTCTGTTTCAGCCCCTCTGTTTCAGCCCCTCTGTTTCTCGCCCTCTGTTTCTAGCCCTCTGTTTCTCGCTCTCTGTTTCTCGCCCTCTGTTTCTCGCCCTGTGTTTCAGCCCCTCTGTTTCAGCCCCTCTGGTTCAGCCCCTCTGTTTCAGCCCCTCTGTTTCTCGCCATCTGTTTCAGCCCCTCTGTTTCTCGCCCTCTGTTTCAGCCCCTCTGTTTCAGCCCCTCTGTATCAGCCCCTCTGTTTCAGCCCCTCTGTTTCTCGCTCTCTGTTTCTAGCCCTCTGTTTCAGCCCCTCTGTTTCAGCCCCTCTCTTTCAGCCCCTCTGTTTCAGCCCCTCTGTTTATCGCCCTCTGTTTCTCGCCCTCTGTTTCTCGCTTTCTGTTTCTCTCCCTCTGTTTCTCGCCCTCTGTTTCAGCCCCTCTGTTTCAGCCCCTCTGTTTCTCGCCCTCTGTTTCTCGCCCACTGTTTCTCGCCCTCTGTTTCAGCCCCTCTGTTTCAGCCCCTCTGTTTCAGCCCTCTGTTTCAGCCCCTCTGTTTCTCGCCCTCTGTTTCAGCCCCTCTGTTTCAGCCCCTCTGTTTCAGCCCCTCTGTTTCAGCCCCTCTGTTTCTCGCCCTCTGTTCCAGCCCCTCTGTTTCAGCCCCTCTGTTTCAGCCCCTGTGTTTCAGCCCCCTGTTTCTCGCCCTCTGTTTCAGCCCCTCTGTTTCAGCCCCTCTGTTTCAGCCCCTCTGTTTCAGCCCCTCTGTTTCTCGCCCTCTGTTTCTCGCCCTCTGTTTCTCGCCCTCTGTTTCAGCCCCTCTGTTTCAGCCCCTCTGTTTCAGCCCCTCTGTTTCAGCCTCTCTGTTTCTCGCCCTCTGTTTCAGCCCCTCTGTTTCAGCCCCTCTGTTTCAGCCCCTCTGTTTCAGCCCCTCTGTTTCTCGCTCTCTGTTTCTCGCCCTCTGATTCTCGCCCTCTGTTTCTCGCCCTCTGTTTCAGCCCCTCTGTTTCAGCGCCTCTGTTTCTCGCCCTCTGTTTCTCGCCCTCTGTTTCTCGCCCTCTGTTTCAGCCCCTCTGTATCAGCCCCTCTGTTTCAGCCGCTCTGTTTCTCGCCATCTGTTTCAGCCCCTCTGTTTCAGCCCCTCTGTTTCAGCCCCTCTGTTCCAGCCCCTCTGTTTCAGCTCCTCTGTTTCTCGCCCTCTGTTTCTCGCCCTCTGTTTCAGCCCCTCTGTTTCTCGCCCTCTGTTTCAGCCCCTCTGTTTCTCGCCCTCTGTTTCAGCCCCTCTGTTTCAGCCCCTCTGTTTCAGCCCCTCTGTTTCTCGCCCTCTGTTTCAGCCCCTCTGTTTCAGCCCCTCTGTTTCTCGCCCTCTGTTTCAGCCCCTCTGTTTCAGCCCCTCTGTATCAGCCCCTCTGTTTCAGCCCCTCTGTTTCTCGCCCTCTGTTTCTCGCCCTCTGTTTCAAACCCTCTGTTTCACCCCCTCTGTTTCAGCCCCTCTGTTTCAGCCCCTCTGTTTCAGCCCCTCTGTTTCTCGCCCTCTGTTTCTAGCCCTCTGTTTCTCGCTCTCTGTTTCTCGCCCTCTGTTTCTCGCCCTGTGTTTCAGCCCCTCTGTTTCAGCCCCTCTGGTTCAGCCCCTCTGTTTCAGCCCCTCTGTTTCTCGCCATCTGTTTCAGCCCCTCTGTTTCTCGCCCTCTGTTTCAGCCCCTCTGTTTCAGCCCCTCTGTATCAGCCCCTCTGTTTCAGCCCCTCTGTTTCTCGCCCTCTGTTTCTAGCCCTCTGTTTCAGCCCCTCTGTTTCAGCCCCTCTCTTTCAGCCCCTCTGTTTCAGCCCCTCTGTTTATCGCCCTCTGTTTCTCGCCCTCTGTTTCTCGCTCTCTGTTTCTCGCCCTCTGTTTCTCGCCCTGTGTTTCAGCCCCTCTGTTTCAGCCCCACTGGTTCAGCCCCTCTGTTTCAGCCCCTCTGTTTCTCGCCCACTGTTTCAGCCCCTCTGTTTCTCGCCCTCTGTTTCAGCCCCTCTGTTTCAGCCCCTCTGTATCAGCCCCTCTGTTTCAGCCCCTCTGTTTCTCGCCCTCTGTTTCTAGCCCTCTGTTTCAGCCCCTCAGTTTAAGCCCCTCTCTTTCAGCCCCTCTGTTTCAGCCCCTCTGTTTATCGCCCTCTGTTTCTCGCCCTCTGTTTCTCGCCCTCTGTTTCTCGCTTTCTGTTTCTCGCCCTCTGTTTCTCGCCCTCTGTTTCAGCCCCTCTGTTTCAGCCCCTCTGTTTCAGCCCCTCTGTTTCTCGCCCTCTGTTTCAGCCACTCTGTTTCAGCCCCTCTGTTTCAGCCCCTCTGTTTCAGCTTCTCTGTTTCTCGCCCTCTGTTTCAGCCCCTCTGTTTCAGCCCCTCTGTTTCAGCCCCTCTGTTTCAGCCCCTCTGTTTCTTGCTCTCTGTTTCTCGCCCTCTGATTCCCGCCCTCTGTTTCTCGCTCTCTGTTTCAGCCCCTCTGTTTCAGCCCCTCTGTTTCTCGCCCTCTGTTTCTCGCCCTCTGTTTCTCGCCCACTGTCTCAGCCCCTCTGTATCAGCCCCTCTGTTTCAGCACCTCTGTTTCTCGCCCTCTGTTTCAGCCCCTCTGTTTCAGCCCCTCTGTTTCAGCCCCTCTGTTTCAGCCCCTCTGTTTCAGCTCCTCTGTTTCTCGCCCTCTGTTTCTCGCCCTCTGTTTCAGCCCCTCTGTTTCTCGCCCTCTGTTTCAGCCCCTCTGTTTCAGCCCCTCTGTTTCAGCCCCTCTGTTTCTCGCCCTCTGTTTCAGCCCCTCTGTTTCAGCCCCTCTGTATCAGACCCTCTGTTTCAGCCCGTCTGTTTCTCGCCCTCTGTTTCTCGCCCTCTCTTTCAAACCCTCTGTTTCAGCCCCTCTGTTTCAGCCCCTCTGTTTCAGCCCCTCTGTTTCTCGCCCTCTGTTTCTAGCCCTCTGTTTCTCGCTCTCTGTTTCTCGCCCTCTGTTTCTCGCCCACTGTTTCTCGCCCTCTGTTTCAGCCCCTCTGTTTCAGCCCCTCTGTTTCAGACCCTCTGTTTCAGCCCCTCTGTTTCTCGCCCTCTGTTTCAGCCACTCTGTTTCAGCGCCTCTGTTTCAGCCCCTCTGTTTCAGCCCCCTGTTTCTCGCCCTCTGTTTCAGCCCCTCTGTTTCAGCCCCTCTGATTCAGCCCCTCTGTTTCAGCCCCTCTGTTTCTCGCCCTCTGTTTCTCGCCCTCTGTTTCTCGCCCTCTGTTTCAGCCCCTCTGTTTCAGCCCCTCTGTTTCATCCCCTCTGTTTCAGGCTCTCTGTTTCTCGCCCTCTGTTTCAGCCCCTCTGTTTCAGCCCCTTTGTTTCAGCCCCTCTGTTTCAGCCCCTCTGTTTCTCGCTCTCTGTTTCTCGCCCTCTGATTCTCGCCCTCTGTTTCTCGCTCTCTGTTTCAGCCCCTCTGTTTCAGCCCCGCTGTTTCTCGCCCTCTGTTTCTCGCCCTCTGTTTCTCGCCCTCTGTTTCAGCCCCTCTGTTTCAGCCCCTCTGTTTCAGCCTCTCTGTTTCTCGCCCTCTGTTTCAGCCCCTCTGTTTCAGCCCCTCTGTTTCAGTCCCTCTGTTTCAGTCCCTCTGTTTCTCGCTCTCTGTTTCTCGCCCTCTGATTCTCGCCCTCTGTTTCTCGCTCTCTGTTTCAGCCCCTCTGTTTCAGCCCCTGTGTTTCTCGCCCTCTGTTTCTCGCCCTCTGTTTCTCGCCCTCTGTTTCAGCCCCTCTGTATCAGCCCCTCTGTTTCAGCCCCTCTGTTTCTCGCCCTCTGTTTCAGCCCCTCTGTTTCAGCCCCTCTGTTTCAGCCCCTCTGTTTCAGCACCTCTGTTTCAGCTCCTCTGTTTCTCGCCCTCTGTTTCTCGCCCTCTGTTTCAGCCCCTCTGTTTCTCGCCCTCTGTTTCAGCCCCTCTGTTTCAGCCCCTCTGTTTGAGCCCCTCTGTTTCAGCCCCTCTGTTTCAGCCCCTCTGTTTCAGCCCCTCTGTTTCTCGCCCTCTGTTTCAGCCTCTCTGTTTCAGCCCCTCAGTTTCAGCCCCTCTGTTTCAGTCCCTCTGTTTCAGCCCCTCTGTATCAGCCCCTCTGTTTCAGCCACTGTGTTTCTCGCCCTCTGTTTCTCGCCCACTGTTTCTCGCCCTCTGTTTCAGCCCCTCTGTTTCAGCCCCTCTGTTTCAGCCCCTCTGTTTCAGCCCCTCTGTTTCTCGCCCTCTGTTTCAGCCCCTCTGTTTCAGCCCCTCTGTTTCTCGCCCTCTGTTTCAGCCCCTCTGTTTCAGCCCCTCTGTATCAGCCCCTCTGTTTCAGCCACTGTGTTTCTCGCCCTCTGTTTCTCGCTATCTGTTTCTCGCCCTCTGTTTCTCGCCCTCTGTTTCAGCCCCTCTGTTTTTAGCCCCTCTGTTTCTCGCCCTCTGTTTCAGCCCTTCTGTTTCTCGCCTCCTGTTTCAGCCCCTCTGTTTCAGCCCCTCTGTTTCTCGCCCTCTGTTTCTCGCCCTCTGTATCAGCCCCTCTGTTTCAGCCCTTCTGTTTCTCGCCCTCTGTTTCTCGCCCTCTGTTTCAGCCCCTCTGTTTCAGCCCGTCTCTTTCAGCCCCACTGTTTCAGCCCCTCTGTTTCTCGCCCTCTGTTTCTCGCCCTCTGTTTCTCGCCCTCTGTTTCAGCCCCTCTGTTTCAGCCCCTCTGTTTCAGCCCCTCTGTTTCTCGCCCTCTGTTTCTCACCCACTGTTTCTCGCCCTCTGTTTCAGCCCCTCTGTTTCAGCCCCTCTGTTTAAGACCCTCTGTTTCAGCCCCTATGTTTCTCGCCCTCTGTTTCAGCCCCTCTGTTTCAGCCCCTCTGTTTCAGCCCCTCTGTTTCAGCCCCCTGTTTCTCGCCCTCTGTTTCAGCCCCTCTGTTTCAGCCCCTCTGTTTCAGCCCCTCTGTTTCAGCCCCTCTGTTTCTCGCCCTCTGTTTCTCGCCCTATGTTTCTCGCCCTCTGTTTCAGCCAACCTTTTTCAGCCCCTCTGTTTCAGCCCCTCTGTTTCAGCTTCTCAGTTTCTCGCCCTCTGTTTCTCGCCCTCTGTTTCAGCCCCTCTGTTTCAGCCCCTCTGTTTCAGCCCCTCTGTTTCTCGCCCTCTGTTTCAGCCCCTCTGTTTCAGCCCCTCTGTATCAACACCTCTGTTTCAGCCCCTCTGTTTCTCGCCCTCTGTTTCTCGCCCTCTGTTTCAAACCCTGTGTTTCAGCCCCTCTGTTTCAGCCCCTCTGTTTCAGCCCCTCTGTTTCAGCCCCTCTGTTTCTCGCCCTCTGTTTCTAGCCCTCTGTTTCTCGCTCTCTGTTTCTCTCCCTCTGTTTCTCGCCCTGTGTTTCAGCCCCTCTGTTTCAGCCCCTCTGGTTCAGCCCCTCTGTTTCAGCCCCTCTGTTTGTCGCCATCTGTTTCAGCCCCTCTGTTTCTCGCCCTCTGTTTCAGCCCCTCTGTTTCATCCCCTCTGTATCAGCCCCTCTGTTTCAGCCCCTCTGTTTCTCGCCCTCTGTTTCTAGCCCTCTGTTTCAGCCCCTCTGTTTCAGCCCCTCTCTTTCAGCCCCTCTGTTTCAGCCCCTCTGTTTATCGCCCTCTGTTTCTCGCCCTCTGTTTCTCGCTTTCTGTTTCTCTCCCTCTGTTTCTCGCCCTCTGTTTGAGCCCCTCTGTTTCAGCCCCTCTGTTTCAGCCCCTCTGTTTCAGCCCCTCTGTTTCTCGCCCTCTGTTTCAGCCCCTCTGTTTCAGCCCCTCTGTTTCTCGCCCTCTGTTTCAGTCCCTCTGTTTCAGCCCCTCTGTATCAGCCCCTCTGTTTCAGCCACTGTGTTTCTCGCCCTCTGTTTCTCGCCCTCTGTTTCAGCCCCTCTGTTTCAGCCCCTCTGTTTCTCGCCCTCTGTTTCTCGCCCACTGTTTCTCGCCCTCTGTTTCAGCCCCTCTGTTTCAGCCCCTCTGTTTCAGCCCCTCTGTTTCAGCCCCTCTGTTTCTCGCCCTCTGTTTCAGCCCCTCTGTTTCAGCCCCTCTGTTTCTCGCCCTCTGTTTCAGTCCCTCTGTTTCAGCCCCTCTGTATCAGCCCCTCTGTTTCAGCCACTGTGTTTCTCGCCCTCTGTTTCTCGCTATCTGTTTCTCGCCCTCTGTTTCTCGCCCTCTGTTTCAGCCCCTCTGTTTTTAGCCCCTCTGTTTCTCGCCCTCTGTTTCAGCCCCTCTGTTTCTCGCCTCCTGTTTCAGCCCCTCTGTTTCAGCCCCTCTGTTTCTCGCCCTCTGTTTCTCGCCCTCTGTATCAGCCCCTCTGTTTCAGCCCTTATGTTTCTCGCCCTCTGTTTCTCGCCCACTGTTTCAGCCCCTCTGTTTCAGCCCGTCTCTTTCAGCCCCTCTGTTTCAGCCCCTCTGTTTCTCGCCCTCTGTTTCTTGCCCTCTGTTTCTCGCCCTCTGTTTCAGCCCCTCTGTTTCAGCCCCTCTGTTTCAGCCCCTCTGTTTCTCGCCCTCTGTTTCTCGCCCACTGTTTCTCGCCCTCTGTTTCAGCCCCTCTGTTTCAGCCCCTCTGTTTCAGACCCTCTGTTTCAGCCCCTCTGTTTCTCGCCCTCTGTTTCAGCCCCTCTGTTTCAGCCCCTCTGTTTCAGGCCCTCTGTTTCAGCCCCCTGTTTCTCGCCCTCTGTTTCAGCCCCTCTGTTTCAGCCCCTCTGTTTCAGCCCCTCTGTTTCAGCCCCTCTGTTTCTCGCCCTCTGTTTCAAACCCTGTGTTTCAGCCCCTCTGTTTCAGCCCCTCTGTTTCAGCCCCTCTGTTTCAGCCCCTCTGTTTCTCGCCCTCTGTTTCTAGCCCTCTGTTTCTCGCTCTCTGTTTCTCGCCCTCTGTTTCTCGCCCTGTGTTTCAGCCCCTCTGTTTCAGCCCCTCTGGTTCAGCCCCTCTGTTTCAGCCCCTCTGTTTCTCGCCATCTGTTTCAGCCCCTCTGTTTCTCGCCCTCTGTTTCAGCCCCTCTGTTTCAGCCCCTCTGTATCAGCCCCTCTGTTTCAGCCCCTCTGTTTCTCGCCCTCTGTTTCTAGCCCTCTGTTTCAGCCCCTCTGTTTCAGCCCCTCTCTTTCAGCCCCTCTGTTTCAGCCCCTCTGTTTATCGCCCTCTGTTTCTCGCCCTCTGTTTCTCGCCCTCTGTTTCTCGCTTTCTGTTTCTCTCCCTCTGTTTCTCGCCCTCTGTTTCAGCCCCTCTGTTTCAGCCCCTCTGTTTCAGCCCCTCTGTTTCTCGCCTTCTGTTTCTCGCCCACTGTTTCTCGCCCTCTGTTTGAGCCCCTCTGTTTCAGCCCCTCTGTTTCAGCCCCTCTGTTTCAGCCCCTCTGTTTCTCGCCCTCTGTTTCAGCCCCTCTGTTTCAGCCCCTCTGTTTCAGCCCCTCTGTTTCAGTCCCTCTGTTTCAGACCCTCTGTATCAGCCCCTCTGTTTCAGCCACTGTGTTTCTCGCCCTCTGTTTCTCGCCCTCTGTTTCAGCCCCTCTGTTTCAGCCCCTCTGTTTCAGCCCCTCTGTTTCTCGCCCTCTGTTTCTCGCCCACTGTTTCTCGCCCTCTGTTTCAGCCCCTCTGTTTCAGCCCCTCTGTTTCAGCCCCTCTGTTTCAGCCCCTCTGTTTCTCGCCCTCTGTTTCAGCCCCTCTGTGTCAGCCCCTCTGTTTCTCGCCCTCTGTTTCAGCCCCTCTGTTTCAGCCCCTCTGTATCAGCCCCTCTGTTTCAGCCACTGTGTTTCTCGCCCTCTGTTTCTCGCTATCTGTTTCTCGCCCTCTGTTTCTCGCCCTCTGTTTCAGCCCCTCTGTTTTTAGCCCCTCTGTTTCTCGCCCTCTGTTTCAGCCCTTCTGTTTCTCGCCTCCTGTTTCAGCCCCTCTGTTTCAGCCCCTCTGTTTCTCGCCCTCTGTTTCTCGCCCTCTGTATCAGCCCCTCTGTTTCAGCCCTTCTGTTTCTCGCCCTCTGTTTCTCGCCCTCTGTTTCAGCCCCTCTGTTTCAGCCCGTCTCTTTCAGCCCCACTGTTTCAGCCCCTCTGTTTCTCGCCCTCTGTTTCTCGCCCTCTGTTTCTCGCCCTCTGTTTCAGCCCCTCTGTTTCAGACCCTCTGTTTCAGCCCCTCTGTTTCTCGCCCTCTGTTTCTCACCCACTGTTTCTCGCCCTCTGTTTCAGCCCCTCTGTTTCAGCCCCTCTGTTAAAGACCCTCTGTTTCAGCCCCTCTGTTTCTCGCCCTCTGTTTCAGCCCCTCTGTTTCAGCCCCTCTGTTTCAGCCCCTCTGTTTCAGCCCCCTGTTTCTCGCCCTCTGTTTCAGCCCCTCTGTTTCAGCCCCTCTGTTTCAGCCCCTCTGTTTCAGCCCCTCTGTTTCTCGCCCTCTGTTTCTCGCCCTATGTTTCTCGCCCTCTGTTTCAGCCACTCTGTTTCAGCCCCTCTGTTTCAGCCCCTCTGTTTCAGCTTCTCTGTTTCTCGCCCTCTGTTTCAGCCCCTCTGTTTCAGCCCCTCTGTTTCAGCGCCTCTGTTTCAGCCCCTCTGTTTCTTGCTCTCTGTTTCTCGCCCTCTGATTCCCGCCCTCTGTTTCTCGCTCTCTGTTTCAGCCCCTCTGTTTCAGCCCCTCTGTTTCTCGCCCTCTGTTTCTCGCCCTCTGTTTCTCGCCCACTGTTTCAGCCCCTCTGTATCAGCCCCTCTGTTTCAGCCCCTCTGTTTCTCGCCCTCTGTTTCAGCCCCTCTGTTTCAGCCCCTCTGTTTCAGCCCCTCTGTTTCAGCCCCTCTGTTTCAGCTCCTCTGTTTCTCGCCCTCTGTTTCTCGCCCTCTGTTTCAGCCCCTCTGTTTCTCGCCCTCTGTTTCAGCCCCTCTGTTTCAGCCCCTCTGTTTCAGCCCCTCTGTTTCTCGCCCTCAGTTTCAGCCCCTCTGTTTCAGCCCCTCTGTATCAGACCCTCTGTTTCAGCCCGTCTGTTTCTCGCCCTCTGTTTCTCGCCCTCTCTTTCAAACCCTCTGTTTCAGCCCCTCTGTTTCAGCCCCTCTGTTTCAGCCCCTCTGTTTCAGCCCCTCTGTTTCAGCCTCTCTGTTTCTCGCCCTCTGTTTCAGCCCCTCTGTTTCAGCCCCTCTGTTTCAGCCCCTCTGTTTCAGCCCCTCTGTTTTTCGCTCTCTGTTTCTCGCCCTCTGATTCTCGCCCTCTGTTTCTCGCTCTCTGTTTCAGCCCCTCTGTTTCAGCCCCTCTGTTTCTCGCCCTCTGTTTCTCGCCCTCTGTTTCTCGCCCTCTGTTTCAGCCCCTCTGTTTTAGCCCCTCTGTTTCAGCCTCTCTGTTTCTCGCCCTCTGTTTCAGCCCCTCTGTTTCAGCCCCTCTGTTTCAGTCCCTCTGTTTCAGCCCCTCTGTTTCTCGCTCTCTGTTTCTCGCCCTCTGATTCTCGCTCTCTGTTTCAGCCCCTCTGTTTCAGCCCCTGTGTTTCTCGCCCTCTGTTTCTCGCCCTCTGTTTCTCGCCCTCTGTTTCAGCCCCTCTGTATCAGCCCCTCTGTTTCAGCCCCTCTGTTTCTCGCCCTCTGTTTCAGCCCCTCTGTTTCAGCCCCTCTGTTTCAGCCCCTCTGTTTCAGCACCTCTGTTTCAGCTCCTCTGTTTCTCGCCCTCTGTTTCTCGCCCTCTGTTTCAGCCCCTCTGTTTCTCGCCCTCTGTTTCAGCCCCTCTGTTTCAGCCCCTCTGTTTCAGCCCCTCTGTTTCAGCCCCTCTGTATCAGCCCCTCTGTTTCTGCCCGTCTGTTTCTCGCCCTCTGTTTCTCGCCCTCTCTTTCAAACCCTCTGTTTCAGCCCCTCTGTTTCAGCCCCTCTGTTTCAGCCCCTCTGTTTCAGCCCCTCTGTTTCTCGCCCTCTGTTTCTAGCCCTCTGTTTCTCGCTCTCTGTTTCTCGCCCTCTGTTTCTCGCCCTGCGTTTCAGCCCCTCTGTTTCAGCCCCACTGGTTCAGCCCCTCTGTTTCAGCCCCTCTGTTTCTCGCCCTCTGTTTCAGCCCCTCTGTTTCTCGCCCTCTGTTTCAGCCCCTCTGTATCAGCCCCTCTGTTTCAGCCCCTCTGTTTCTCGCCCTCTGTTTCAGCCCCTCTGTTTCAGCCCCTCTGTTTCAGCCCCTCTGTTTCTCGCCCTCTGTTTCTCGCCCACTGTTTCTCGCCCTCTGTTTCTGCCCCTCTGTTTCAGCCCCTCTGTTTCAGCCCCTCTGTTTCAGCCACTCTGTATCTCGCCCTCTGTTTCAGCCCCTCTGTTTCAGCCCCTCTGTTTCTCGCCCTCTGTTTCAGTCCCTCTGTTTCAGCCCCTCTGTATCAGCCCCTCTGTTTCAGCCACTGTGTTTCTCGCCCTCTGTTTCTCGCTATCTTTTTCTCGCCCTCTGTTTCTCGCCCTCTGTTTCAGCTCCTCTGTTTCAGCCCCTCTGTTTCAGCCCCTCTGTTTTTAGCCCCTCTGTTTCTCGCCCTCTGTTTCAGCCCCTCTGTTTCTCGCCTCCTGTTTCAGCCCCTCTGTTTCAGCCCCTCTGTATCAGCCCCTCTGTTTCAGCCCCTCTGTTTCTCGCCCTCTGTTTTTCGCCCTCTGTTTCAGCCCCTCTGTTTCAGCCCGTCTCTTTCAGCCCCACTGTTTCAGCCCCTCTGTTTCTCGCCCTCTGTTTCTCGCCCTCTGTTTCTCGCCCTCTGTTTCAGCCCCTCTGTTTCAGCCCCTCTGTTTCAGCCCCTCTGTTTCTCGCCCTCTGTTTCTCGCCCACTGTTTCTCGCCCTCTGTTTCAGCCCCTCTCTTTCAGCCCCTCTGTTTCAGACCCTCTGTTTCAGCCCCTCTGATTCTCGCCCTCTGTTTCAGCCACTCTGTTTCAGCCCCTCTGTTTCAGCCCCTCTGTTTCTCGCCCTCTGTTTCTCGCCCACTGTTTCTCGCCCTCTGTTTCAGCCCCTCTGTTTCAGCCCCTCTGTTTCAGCCCCTCTGTTTCTCGCCCTCTGTTTCTCGCCCACTGTTTCTCGCCCTCTGTTTCAGCCCCTCTGTTTCAGCCCCTCTGTTTCAGCCCCTCTGTTTCAGCCCCTCTGTTTCTCGCCCTCTGTTTCAGCCCCTCTGTTTCAGCCCCTCCGTTTCTCGCCCTCTGTTTCTAGCCCTCTGTTTCTCGCTCTCTGTTTCTCGCCCTCTGTTTCTCGCCCTCTGTTTCTCGCCCTCTCTTTCAAACCCACTGTTTCAGCCCCTCTGTTTCTGCCCCTCTGTTTCAGTCCCTCTGTTTCTCGCCCTCTGTTTCTAGCCCTCTGTTTCTCGCTCTCTGTTTCTCGCCCTCTGTTTCTCGCCCACTGTTTCTCGCCCTCTGTTTCAGCCCCTCTGTTTCAGCCCCTCTGTTTCAGACCCTCTGTTTCAGCCCCTCTGTTTCTCGCCCTCTGTTTCAGCCACTCTGTTTCAGCGCCTCTGTTTCAGCCCCTCTGTTTCAGCCCCCTGTTTCTAGCCCTCTGTTTCAGCCCCTCTGTTTCAGCCCCTCTGTTTCAGCCCCTCTGTTTCATCCCCTCTGTTTCTCGCCCTCTGTTTCTCGCCCTCTGTTTCTCGCCCTCTGTTTCAGCCCCTCTGTTTCAGCCCCTCTGTTTCAGCCCCTCTGTTTCAGGCTCTCTGTTTCTCGCCCTCTGATTCAGCCCCTCTGTTTCAGCCCCTCTGTTTCAGCCCCTCTGTTTCTCGCTCTCTGTTTCTCGCCCTCTGATTCTCGCCCTCTGTTTCTCGCCCTCTGTTTCAGCCCCTCTGTTTCAGCCCCTCTGTTTCAGCCTCTCTGTTTCTCGCCCTCTGTTTCAGCCCCTCTGTTTCAGCCCCTCTGTTTCAGCCCCTCTGTTTCAGCCCCTCTGTTTCTCGCTCTCTGTTTCTCGCCCTCTGATTCTCGCCCTCTGTTTCTCGCTCTCTGTTTCTCGCCCTCTGTTTCAGCCCCTCTGTTTCAGCCCCTCTGTTTCAGCCTCTCTGTTTCTCGCCCTCTGTTTCAGCCCCTCTGTTTCAGCCCCTCTGTTTCAGCCCCTCTGTTTCAGCCCCTCTGTTTCTCGCTCTCTGTTTCTCGCCCTCTGATTCTCGCCCTCTGTTTCTCGCTCTCTGTTTCAGCCCCTCTGTTTCAGCCCCTGTGTTTCTCGCCCTCTGTTTCTCGCCCTCTGTTTCTCGCCCTCTGTTTCAGCCCCTCTGTATCAGCCCCTCTGTTTCAGCCCCTCTGTTTCTCCTACTCTGTTTCAGCCCCTCTGTTTCAGCCCCTCTGTTTCAGCCCCTCTGTTTCAGCACCTCTGTTTCAGCACCTCTGTTTCTCGCCCTCTGTTTCTCGCCCTCTGTTTCAGCCCCTCTGTTTCTCGCCCTCTGTTTCAGCCCCTCTGTTTCAGCCCCTCTGTTTCAGCCCCTCTGTTTCAGCATCTCTGTATCAGCCCCTCTGTTTCTGCCCGTCTGTTTCTCGCCCTCTGTTTCTCGCCCTCTCTTTCAAACCCTCTGTTTCAGCCCCTCTGTTTCAGCCCCTCTGTTTCAGCCCCTCTGTTTCAGCCCCTCTGTTTCTCGCCCTCTGTTTCTAGCCCTCTGTTTCTC